>NC_029777.3:99737717-99739003 GCF_000817695.3 Arachis duranensis | reverse complement strand
TTCAAGGATTGAATGACTGTGACGAGCTTCAAACTCCTGAAGGCTGGGCATTAGTGACAGATGCAAAAGAATCATTGGATTCTATTCCGGCCTGATTGAGAACCGACAGATGGATAGCCGTGCCGTGACAGGGTGCGTTGAACATTTCCACTGAGAGGATGGGAGGTAGCCACTGACAACGGTGAAACCCTTGCATACAGCTTGCCATGGAAGGAGCCTTGCGTGTTTGAAGAAGAAGACAGTAGGAAAGCAGAGTTTCAGAAGATGGAGCATCTCCAAAACCTCAACCTGTTCCCCATTACTGCAAAACAAGTACTTATTTCATGTTCTTTTGCTTTTCAGAATCAATCCTGATAATCTTTGATATCCTGACTAAGAGTTACAAGATAACCATAGCTTGCTTCAAGCCGACAATCTCTGTGGGATCGACCCTTACTCACGTAAGGTATTACTTGGACGACCCAGTGCACTTGCTGGTTAGTTGTGCGGGATTGCAAAGTGTGATTGTAATTTCGTGCACCAAGTTTTTGGCGCCGTTGCCGGGGATTGTTCGAGTTTGGACAACTGACGGCTTATCTTGTTGCTTAGATTAGGACTGTTTTATTTTTGTTGGTTTAGAGTCTTTTAGTTGAGTCTAGTTTCATATCTTAAGTTTGGTGTCAATTGCATGCTTTTATCTTTTCTTCTAATTTTCGAATTTGCATGTCCTTAGTCCCTTTTTGATCCTTAAAAATTCTAAGTTTGGTGTCCTCTTTGTGTTTTTCCCTTAAAATTTTCGAAAACTTAGTGTTTGATTTTCTAAAAATTTTAAGTTTGGTGTCATTTTGTTGTTTTTCTCTTTCCTCATCTCAAAAATCAAATCTTTTTCATAAAAATTTTTCAATCATATCTTTCTAATTGCCAATCTCAAAATCTTTTTAATTAACTAATTGATTCAGTTTTCAATTTGCTTTGATCTTATTTTCTTTTAATTTTCGAATTTTTATTTTATTTTCCTTTTGTTTTTATTTTATTTTTCGGTTAATTCAAAAAAAAAATATATTTTTATCTATCTGCAATCCATATCATTTCCCTTTATCCATTATGGACCTAAGTGGGATTGATCAGTCCAGAAGGACTCTGGGGTCATATGCTAACCCCATTACAGCTGCATATGGGAATAGTATCTGTACACCTCCCATCAAAGCAAGCAGCTTTGAGCTAAACCCTCAACTCATTATCATAGTGCAGCAAAACTGCCAGTATTCCGGTCTTCCACAGGAAGAGCCTACTGAGTTTCTGGCACA
>NC_029777.3:99732724-99733701 GCF_000817695.3 Arachis duranensis | reverse complement strand
CTAAAAAGAATCCTAGAACGGACTGTGATAGCCCGAAGAAAGGATTGGGCAAAGAGCTTGGATGATGCTCTGTGGGCATACAGAACAGCGTTCAAGACTCCTATAGGAACCTCTCCATACCAACTGGTGTATAGGAAGGCCTGTCATCTGCCCGTGGAATTGGAACATAAAGCCTACTGGGCAACCAGATTCCTAAACATGGATTCTCAGTTAGCTGGTGAAAAAAGATTGCTCCAGCTAAATGAGCTAGAGGAGTTCAGACTCAATGCCTTTGAAAATGCAAAAATTTATAAGGAAAAGGCAAAGAAGTGGCATGACAAGAAGTTGTCATCCAGAGTCTTTGAGCCAGGACAAAGAGTTTTGCTCTTCAACTCTAGGCTCAGATTGTTTCCAGGAAAACTTAAATCCCGATGGAGGGGTCCATATGTGATTACAGGAGTATCACCATATGGGTATGTTGAGCTTCAGGATATTGATTCTGACAAAAAGTTCATTGTTAATGGACAGAGAATCAAGCATTATCTTGAAGGCAATTTTGAGCAGGAACGCTCAAAACTGAGACTTGAGTGATTCTCAATGAAAGTCCAGCTAAAGACAGTAAAAAAGCGCTTGCTGGAGTGAAGGTCCAGCTAAAGACAGTAAAGAAGCGCTTGCTGGGAGGCAACCCAGTCATTAGCAGGTTATATGTTTTGATTTTACAAAGGCAAGTATCAAAAATGAAGGAATTCACAGAGTTACAGAAGGATTCAGTGCAAAAAAGCAGAAAAAAAAGCTTACTGGCGAAAAAACGCCAGTAAGGGGCATTTTGGGCGTTAAACGCCAGAATGGGCACCATTCTGGGCGTTTAACGCCAGTAAAGGTGCCATTTTGGGCGTTAAACGCCAGAATAGGCACCATTCTGGGCGTTTAACGCCAGGTGTGCAGCATCCTGGGCGTTTAGCAAAACGCCCAGTGATAAAGGAATTCTGGCGTTTAAC
>NC_029777.3:99732457-99732540 GCF_000817695.3 Arachis duranensis | reverse complement strand
TTTTTTTTTCAAACTTTCCTTTTCTTACCCATACTTTTCTACATAAACACAATTCAACCTTTCATCATTCACTTTCAAATCTT
>NC_029777.3:99692813-99729523 GCF_000817695.3 Arachis duranensis | reverse complement strand
TGATGGCGGCATTCAAGAGAATCCGGAAGGTCTAAACCTTGTCTGTGGTATTCTGAGTAGGATTCAATGATTGAATGACTGTGACGAGCTTCAAACTCCTGAAGGCGGGGCGTTAGTGACAGACGCAAAAGAATCACTGGATTCTACTCCGGCCTGATTGAGAACCGACAGATGGATAGCCGTGCCGTGACAGGGTGCGTTGAACATTTCCACTGAGAGGGTGGGAGGTAGCCACTGACAACGGTGAAACCCTTACATACAGCTTGCCATGGAAGGAGCCTTGCGTGTTTGAAGAAGAAGACAGTAGGAAAGCAGAGGTTCAGAAGACAGAGCATCTCCAAAACCTCAACCTATTCTCCATCACTGCAATTCAAGTACCTGTTTTATGTTCTTTTGCTTTTTACAATCAATCCTGATAATCTTTGATATCCTGACTAAGAGTTACAAGATAACCATAGCTTGCTTCAAGCCGACAATCTCCGTGGGATCGACCCTTACTCACGTAAGGTATTACTTGGACGACCCATTGCACTTGCTGGTTAGTTGTGCGGGATTGCAAAGTGTGATTGCAGTTTCGTGCACCAGGTACCATTCCAGGGTAGGTTTTATTTGGACCCTTTACGTTTTTGATCGTGTTTAACCTTAGGGAGTAGTGTGGGGGTAACTTCTGTATTCGTTCCAAGCACCCGACCTCTTAGACTAACTGGATGGTCCCCCCATGTAGGTATGGCTCGCACCGCCTCCCAGGCTTCCCCCTCTCCCGCGGCGTATGACCCCTACGCCTGGGTTGTTTCCGACGTAAAGGACTCTCCCAACCAAATGGGCGAGGAGTAGCTCACTGAGTTCCGTCAGAATGAGTACCTATGCGGAGGGACAGACGAGGAGGCTAATTACGACGTCTTCGTCCTGGCTCCTCACGAGCGCTTGTACGAGCTCAATTTCCACGCTCCCCGAGTTGCCGACTGGATTTGGTTCTACAAATCCATGTTTACACAAGTGGGAGTCCGTATTCTGTTTTCTGCCTTCCAAATGGCGCTTCTAGGTCAGATTTCCGTGGCGCCGTCGCAGTTGCATCCGAACAGCTGGGCTTCAATCCGCTGTTTCGAGATGGTTTGTGAATATCTCGAGCTGCCGGTGTCTGTAGATGTTTTTCTTTTCTTTTTCAATCTTACAAACCCCTTCGAAGGAAGGAAAACATAAGAAGGGGTTCATGTCCTTCCGGTCTGCCCAAGGTCGGAGGATTTTTGGTCTGTTTGAGGACTCCTACCATGGATTCAAAGATAAATATTTCAAGGTCCGCCCGGTCAAAGGTCGTCATCCCTTTTGGTTGTCGTTAGAGGGGCACGCCTTATCCCGACCTATTGGAGCTTCGGGGCAGGGTCCAATGCCTTTGTTAAAGTGTCCTATAAGGGCATGTCCGCGGTGGACAGGAGGATTGCCGATGTGTTATTGGCAGTCTTTCGGAGGAATCATGTGAATCCTCATCTCCTCATGGGTGATCGGGAGGCCGGTCGAAAATATATTTGTGAGGAATTTTTGCTTGCTTTGTCTCTTAGCTTCTTGCTTTTCTTAATAACTCATTGTGACTAACCGACTTCTTTTTCTTTTCAGTGGGAATGTCTGCCGAGATAACGGGTCTCCCTAACTTGTTCCAAACCTTCCTGTGTGCAAGTGACGACGAGGGAGGTAATGAGAAATCTGCTGCTGAGAAGTCTGCTGCTCCCCCGGAGGACAAGGCCGCTTCCGAGCAAGGGGCTGTGGTCGACGAGACCGGCACCTCAGCTCAAGGTGCCTCGATCGAAGGCGACAAGGCGGTTCACGTTTCCCCCTTCCGCGAGGTGATCGGCACTGGGGGTTCGACGTCTAACCCTGATGCCAATGACGAGGTGGAAGAGGTCCCTAGCCTCAAGAGGAAGAGGAAAACGTCGTCCAGTCCTGAGGGGGTTCTTACTGTCATGGAGAGGAATTTTGATGCCGGGAACTTTATAGATTCCCAGCTGATTCCTGGTACTGAAGAGCATTTCCATGAGTCATCCCTTGCCGGGCAAACGAGGTGGATGTATCGTACCCTTTTGCGCGGTGCAGTGATAGCTCGGAAAGCCGAGTTCGAACTGTCTGGGATGGAGTCTCTTCGTAGGAGGTTGGAATCTGCTGGGAAGGCTAATAATGAGCTTAAAAGTGAAGTTGAAACTCTCCGAGAGTAGCTGACCCAATCTAAAGAGAAACTTGACGCCGCCGAGAAGAAAGCTACTGCCGCCGAGAAGAAGGTTACTACCATCGAGAAGAAGTTGGAAGAGTCGGACGCCACGGTTTCACGTCTTGTCGAGCGCGAAATGGCTTTAGAGAGTCAAGTCGGCGCGGCACAAAAATGGGTGGCCGAGATGGAGAAGGAGAAGCAAGCTGTGGAAGCTGAGTTGGCAGCGTTAAAAACAAAGTATAAAGACGTCGTCAAGCAGGGGAAAGGTGCGATCCTGGCAACCGAGGAGGCTCTTAAAGCTCAGGTCAAAGTTGTTGCTCCTGACTTTGACACATCGGCGATTGGTGTCTTCAAGGTGATCAAGGATGGCAAAATTGTTGACGTACCCAAAAAGTGAATTCTCTTTTTCTGTTATAAAACTCTGGTTTAGCCGTTTTGTTTTGGCTTTAGTGAACAATTGACTCTTTGCGTTGCTTGCGCGTTCTATTGTAGTTAATACTTTCTCATTTGCCTGGTCGTGTTATCGTTTATATTAACCGTTATTGACTTGTGGCTGTTGTTTGTTTTGCCGTGTTGATGATATCCCGGTTGGGCCGGGTCGTGGCTTTTTGGTGTAGCCGTTTTACTATTGTTGTTATTGATGGGCTCCCGGGGTGATCAGTCCCGGGGCCACGCATCGTTGTCAGTTTGTGATGAATTCGCTTGCGTAGTGGGTTGTCCAGAAAAGGCGAACAAAACAAAAGACAGAAAATTTGCACAAGTATATCTTATTCGGTAATTGCATAAAAGGCCCATAGGACATAAGGAAAAGTACAAATCCACGAATTAATACTTAGCTCGATTGGTTGGTATGTCGCCTCATGCGCTAGGAGTAGAATCTTCTCAGGTTGTCCGCGTTCCATGTTCTTGGGACTTCCTTGCCATTGAGCCTTTCTAACTTGAAAGCGCCTTTGCCCATCACTTTTTTGATTCTATAGGGACCTTCCCAATTTGCCGCTAGTTTGCCTACTCCAGGGGTCGGTAAGCCGATGTCGTTACGCCTTAGGACGAGATCGTTTGGCTCGAACTCCCTTTTGAGCACTTTGGTGTTGTAGCGCAGGGCCATTCTTTGTTTCAGCGCTGTTTCCATCAAATGGGCCATTTCTCTTGCTTCATCTATTAGGTCCTTCTCCACGGCTTCCTCCACTCCTTTCAAAAGTAGACGGGGGCTCGGTTCCCCGATCTCCACGGGTATTACCACATCTAGCCCGTATGTCAGTCGGAAAGGAGTTTCCTTAGTGGAAGACTGTTCGGTTGTTCGGTAAGACCATAGGACCGAGGCTAGTTCGTCGGCCCAAGCACCTTTTTTATTATCCAATCGCTTCTTCAGCCCTAACAGGATAATCTTGTTCGCGGATTCCACCTGTCCGTTTGTCTGGGGTGCTCTACCGAGGAGAACTTCTGTCTTATACCCAGGCCGGTGAGGAATTCCGTGAACTTCTTGTCGGTAAATTGTGTGCCATTGTCCGAGATAATGACTTCTGGAATCCCGAATCGTGTTATCACCTGCCTCCACATGAATTTCTTGCAATTGGATGAGGATATGCTTGCCAGCGGCTCGGCTTCTATCCATTTGGTGTAGTAATCGATGGCGGCTATGAGATACTTGACTTGCCCGGGACCAACTGGGAAGGGCCCCAAGAGGTCGACTCCCCACTGAGAGAATGGTCGGGAGGACGTTAACAGGCTTAACTCGGAGGCCGGTGCTCTGTGGAAATTGGCGTTCTCTTGACACTTGACACATTTTCTGACGAATTCTTTAGAGTCTGCCATCATTGTCGGCCAATAGTATCCAGCTCGGATTAACTTTCTTGCTAGGGCTTTGCCTCCTATGTGGTGTCCGCAACAGCCTTCATGGACTTCTCTGAGGACGTAGTCCATTTGGTCGGGGTGTAAACACTTCAGTAGGGGCTGGTTGAGCCCTTTCTTGAATAGCTGTCCTTGAATGACCGCATATTTGGCTGCTTCCCTTCTCAATTTCGCGGCGTCCTTTTCATCTTCAGGGAGTTTGCCATTTTCAAGAAAGTTTGTGATGGGGTCTAGCCATGAAGAGCCCAGCCTTGACAAATGCAGGGCGACCGCCGGCTCCCTCGTCATGCCTTGGATAAGGGACCGGTTGCCTTCTCCCGGTTTTGTGCTGGCCAATTTCGATAGGAGATCTGCCCGTGTGTTCCTCTCCCTGGGAATGTGGTGGACCGTGACCTCCTCAAACTTTTGGCTTAAGTTCTTGACTTTTTCCAAGTACTTTTGTAATAATGAGTCTCTGGTTTGATAGTTCCCGTTTACTTGGGAGGTGACGACCTGCGAATCGCTGCATATTTCCAGCCTTGTTGCTCCAACTTTTGCTGCTAGGGTTAAGCCCCCTATGAGGGCTTCGTATTCTGCTTGGTTGTTTGAAACGGGGAATTCGAACCTGATCGACTGCTCGTATACGACTCCAACCGGGCTTTCCAAGATGATCCTGGCGCCCCCGGACATCTGGTTGGAGGCTCCGTCCACGTGGAGCTTCCACCGTGTGCTTGTCCCCTCAGTTGGATCTCCCGTTACTTCTACTAGAAAATCTGCCATCGCTTGCGCCTTGATGGCTTGCCGGGGTTCGTATCGTATGTCGTATTGGGAAAGTTCAATGGACCAAGTCATCATCCTTCCCGCCAAATCGGGTTTTTGAAGTACTTGCCGGATTCCCTGGTCCGTTCTTTCGACAACCTGGTGACCTTGGAAGTATTGCTTTAACCTCCGTGAGGAGGTCAAGAGTGCTAGAGCTAGCTTTTCCAGTTTGTTGTACCTTAATTCCGCCCCTTGGAGAGCTCTGCTAACGAAGTAGATTGGTTGTTGAGCCCTCCCTTCTTCTCGCACTAGGACTGCGGCCAGGGCTTCTCCTGTTATGGCGAGGTATAGATATAACGGCTCACCGTCTTTTGGCTTCCCGAGCACTGGGGGTGCCGCCAGGATTTCCTTGAAGTGCATAAAGGCTTCCTCGCATGCGGGTGTCCATTCAAATGCTATCCCTTTCCTCAAGAGGTTAAAGAACGGTAGGGCCTTTGTTGCCGACGCTCCGAGAAACCGGGATAACGAGGTCAGCTGCCCTGCCAACCTTTGGACGTCCTTGATACAACCTGGGCTCTTCATCTGGAGTATCGCTTGGCATTTCTCTGGGTTAGCTTCTACCCCTCTCTGAGTTATCATGAATCCTAGGAACTTTCCAGCTTCCATGGCAAAGGCACATTTGAGGGGATTCAGCCTCATGCCGTGTCATCGGAGAGACGCGAATACACCTGCCAGGTCATTCAGGAGGTCGTCGGGCCGCGTTGTTTTCGCGAGGATGTCGTCCACATAGACTTCCACTGTCTTGCCTATGAGGTCGTGGAATATCCTATTCATCAGCCTTTGATATGTTGCCCCTGCGTTTTTTAGGCCGAATGGCATGACCTTATAACAGAAGGTTTCTCCTGGCGTTATGAACGCCGTCTTGTCTTCGTCTGGGCGGTGCATCGATATCTGGTTGTAGCCGGAGTAGGCATCCATGAAGCTCAGATAACGGTAGCCCGCCACAGCATCGACGAGCACGTCTATGTTGGGGAGGGGGAAACAGTCCTTAGGTCATGCCTTGTTAAGGTCAGAGTAGTCTACGCACATTCTCCATTTGCCGTTGTGCTTTTTAACTAGAACTACATTCGAGAGCCATGTCGAGTAGTCTATTTCTCGTATGAAACCTGCCTCTAGGAGGCTGGCCATCTGCCTGGCCACCTCCTCTGCCCTCTCGCGCGACATCTTCCTCCTTCGTTGGGCTACCGGGCGTGCTTCCGACTTGACGGCCAGGTGGTGTGACATAATTTTAAGGTCTATGCCCGGCATGTCGACCAGTGTCTAGGCAAACAAATCCCTATTGGCCCTTATCATTTCGACCAAGGGCTCCTTCAACTCATGCGGGAGATTCTTGTTGATGAATGTGAATTTTTCCTCCGTGTCACCGATCCTGAATTTTTCCAAGTCCCCTTCTGGTTCCGGTCTGGGTTTGTCATCTATTCTGGCGTCCAGGTCAGCTAGGAACACGCCGGACGCCTCTTTGGATTTCTTCCTTAAGGAGAGGCTGGCATTGTCGCAAGCGACTGCCGTCTCAAGGTTTCCTCTTATGGACCCAATAGAGCCGTCATCAGTAACGAACTTCATGACTAGTAGCTTCGTGTTGATTATTGCTTCAACATCGTTAATCGTCTTCCTTCCCAAGATGATATTGTAAGCAGTGGAATCTTGGAGGATCACGAACTCGGCCATTGCCGATCTTCGGCCTTGAGTCTGTCCCACTGAGATCGGCAGGGATATTACCCCATCAGGTTTGATGAAGTGGTCGCCCAACCCAATGACCCCATGCTGGTGAGTCGTCAGGTCGGCGTCCCTTAGCCCCAGTGCGTCGAATACGTTGCGAAACATGATGTTCGAGTCAGCCCCCGTGTCGACAAGGATTCGTTTGACGAGACCGGTTCCCACTCTGGCCGTGATGACCATGGGTGGGTTTTCTGGGGCGTCGTTGAACCATTGGTCTTCCGGGCCGAAAGAAATGGAGGGGGGCTTCCTAGAGTTTCGCGCCAACGAGGAGGAGACCGCCAAGACCTTAGCGTCTTTTTTGTGCGCGGATCGTGACCTCGGCGCGGCATTTTTGGCCGTCACCACGTTGATCACGGTGAGTCCGTGATCTTTGTCTTCTGGCTCTTGTCGCCGCTTTGCCGAGCGGGTTTTGCCTTCTTCGTCTTGGTCGCGATAACGCCTCCTCGGCTCCCTGATAAGATGGGAGAATTCTGCTAGTTTACCTTCCTTTATTGCTTGTTCTAGTGCATCCTTCAGGTCAAAGCAGTCCTGTGTTTGGTGACCATAGCCTTTGTGGTAGTCACAATAGAAGTTCTTGTTTCCTCCCGTACGGTCCTTGAGTGGCCGGGGCTTCGGCAGGATTCCTTTCTCGGCTATTTGTTGATAAACTTCCGTGATGGGAAAAGTGAGCGGAGTGTAATTGGTGAATTTCCCGACCCGGGGGAATGGCCTGGGTGCCTTGCTTGGAGCTCCTTCCCTGGCTTGTTCTTTTAGTCTTTCTCTGTTGCCTTGTTGCCGAGGTTGGCTGTAGCCGGACTGCCGTTTATTGGCAGCCACGACTTGGCTGACTTCCTCATCGTTTATATACTCCTTGGCTACCGTTTGGATCTCATGCATCGTCCAAACTGGTTTCGTGGTAAGGTGTTTTTGAAAGTTCTCGTTGAGGAGGCCGTTCGTCAGGCAAAGGCTGGCCACCGAATCGGTTAGGCCGTCGATTTCCAAGCATTCGTCGTTGAACCGATCCAGGTATTTTCTGGTCGGCTCTCCTTATCTCTGGGTTACCCCTAGGAGGTTGATTGGGTGTTTTACCTTTGCTATTCGTGTTGTAAACTGGGCCAAGAATGCACGACTGATGTCCGAAAACCCGTAGATGGACCCCTGCGGGAGGCCGTTAAACCATCTGATCGCGGGTCCTGCTAGGGTTACCGGGAAGGCTCGGCACCTTACCTCGTCCCCCACTCCCTCTAGATTCATCCTTGCTTCGAATGCCATGAGGTGTTCTAGAGGGTCTTGAGTTCCATCATACCTCATGTCCGTTGGTTTGTCGAAGTGCTTCGGCAACCGGACTTCGAGGATGGACCGGTGGAATGGAGTGGCGCCCATTATCACGGGTTGTCGTTTCCTCTCGGACCTCTCTTCCCCGTCTTCCCGATCTCGTGCTGTGCGGCGCGTTTCTTTGCATCGGGAGTAGATGATCATGTCATTTCGTCTTCTCGGGATGGGGGACTCTTCGCGGGTACTCTCTGCTTCCGTTCGGGATGCGGAGGCGCATCGCAGATGGCTTCGGTGGGAATCTCTCTCTTGGCTCTCAGGGGACGGGGTGTAGCTGGGATCGGTGGTTCGTCCGTCGCGCTCCTGGTCGGCTAGTTGCCGCTCCAGGTTCTGGACCCTGTGATGTAGCTCCTGCATTATTATGGCGCTGTCGCCGTCCGTTCCCCCGAAGGGTCACGTCCTTGTGTGTAGTTCAGTGTGTTGTCGGGGGGACCTTTGCCGTCCTCTTAGTGAGGCGACGGAGGCCGCCCCTTCTGCTCCGGCTCCTCGGCCTTGGTCCCCGGGGCCCGGCACAACGTCCATCTAGGCAATCCCCATAGACGGCGCCAATGTTCGGTTGTCGGTTGCCGGACAGGTCAGGTGGTTATTTGAGGGGGAATAACGCTTCAACCGCGGTCGTGCCAGGTTTAGATCAACCGGGTAGCCAAGCTCTCATTATGGAAGGAAGGAGGGGTTGCCACCTGCAAAGACACTCCGACGCTCTAGTCAGCTAGTGTGCAGGTGGGGAATATGATAGGTGGACAGAGTGACGTACCTTGGGGGAAGTGCAGGTCCTTCCCCATTTATACCGTGTCAGGGGTGGGCCCTACAAGGATAGGTCCACCTTCCTCAAAGCTTCCTCACAGCTGTAGTGGAGAGCTGTCAGGGACGCGTGTCCGGGTCGCGTAGTGAGCTGCATGTGCCCAACCGCTCGGGTCGGGTCATCTGTGGGTCGGGTCGACCTGTGAGTGGCTTGGGCCAGGCCGTAACAAGAAGGTATGTATCAATTTTCAATTGGTTCAGTGAATTTTTGGGGGGTTTTGAGTTCTAATTTTAGGTTTTCAATTAGTTTAGTATCTTAAGAAAAAATTAGTGAAAAGAATAGGTTTAATCTGAAAACTAAAGAATTAAGCTGTGTTTTTCTGTAGGCAAACAAGATTTAATCTGTTATTTATCTGATTGATTATTGTTTTTATTTTTATGTTAGTTATGGTGTACAGATATAAAATCAGGACATGGAAGTGGACATATTGAGCAGACTAGACCACCCAAATCTTGTTTCCTTGATTGGCTACTGTGCTGATGGAAAGAACAGATTCTTAGTATATGAGGATATGCAAAATGGGAACCTGCAACATCATCTGAATGGTATTATTAGTCTGCCATGTAACTAAGAATCACATTCAATATTGTTTGTTAACTAGTGCCTAATTGGTATTTTAGGAATTGGGGAAAGAAAAATGGATTGGCCTCTAAGGCTGAAAGTGGCATTAGGAGCTGCAAAATGACTTGCTTATCTGCATTCAAGCTCTTGTGTTGGGATCCCTATTGTTCATAGAGATTTCAAATCCACCAATGTTCTTCTAACCTCCAATTTTGAAGCAAAGGTACATTCTATATGTCATGTCTTTTCTTAGGAAAATTTGTGTAATTAGTTAAAACTCACATTTATATTTTTTCCCTTTCTAAAAAGATATCTGATTTCGGGCTAGCTAAACTGATGCCAGAAGGACAAGAGACACATGTAACTACTAGAGTGTTTGGTACTTTTGGCTATTTTGATCCTGAGTATACATCGGTATAAGTTTAAAACATATCTCTTTTTTGAATCCAGTTTTCCAAGATTGTTTAACTAATTTGTTGTTACAACTAACAGACCGGAAAACTCACTCTACAAAGTCTCTAGGTTGATTTTAATTTCGTTGTTTGGATTTTATTTGAATTTAATTTTTTCCATGTGCTTTGAAGTGAGAATGCAGATAGTAATTTGGTTTTTCCAAAATCAGTATGATTGAGCCATATAGGAAGGTTCTGAACTTTTGAAACATTTGACAATTTTTGTTTGTATATGTTTGCCTTAAGATGCTAATCTTTCAATATAGAAGAAAAGCCAAAAACGATTTTTCATGATGTAGCCATAAATGGACTTAGGAGAGTAGGAATTCTTCTCATTTATTTTGGGGTCTTTGCTTATATCCTCAAAAGCCCAAACTCAGCAAACCAGACTCCATTGCTGTACTTGGAATTTTCTTTGTTTATGTCTTGTAATTCCTTTTGAATGCTAAATAGATCAAGAAAGATCATAATAAAAATATCCTCAAATGAAAGTTTTAGGATACAAGCAACTTTTACATGCTTTCTATGCTTTCTAGCATTTGTTATATAGAAAGCAATTTATGTTCTTCAACCTGATATTTTTGGGTTAAGAAAGAGTTGGTTCGTGTAATGTTCAATCATTCATGCTCCTATATTTCTAATATAAATGTTCAATTCTTGTACAATATATAGTGTTCTTGTGCATTGTATATGTTGCAATCCTAATACGCTTTTATATGGATGGGTGTGCTATAAGCCATTTATATGTCTTCACTTGCTGAATTTACATTTTAGGAAGGATAATACATAAACATATCTTCCATTTCTTTATTTACATATATTTTAATTTTTAATGTTCTATGTCAGTATTTGTCTATCTGTATTTCAGTATATCTCCCATGCACTGTATTCATCCAATATAAAGCTGAGGTGAAGAATTGAGGATTGTGTCAGAGTTTATTATATTAAATTTGGATGATTGTTTTATTTCAGTGATTTTATTTTTAGTATATATAATATATTTAAATTTATTAAAAGTGGAAAAGGAAGAAACTCTTTATACCTCTTCTAAAGAATTTTTGTTCTAATCATTTTGTTTAGAGATGAGGGAATAGTTATTAAAGACCTCGGTTCTAAATGGGAGCCTAGTGATCAAAGTGGAAAGTGGCTAAAATTGAAGCCTGAGTACATTCAAGCTGGCGCTGATCTGGATGTGCTTATCATAGGTAATCATAAGTATATGATTTATGTCGTTAAGAACATATTATTATACACACATCCCAAAGCAGCTTGTGTAACATGGTCATTTTAAATTTGGCTGTTTTGACACTTAATAGGAGGTTATTATGGCTCTGGACGACGTGGAGGGGAGCTTTGGTTTTTTCCCTAACATTTGACTTTCTGACTGATTGTTCTCTTGTTCTTTATATGACCTTGTAGGGACATGTTTTCCATTTCAGTTTGCTTAGTTCTTGGTGGGCCTTGCTGAGCGTGCATCCCCAAATACCCATCCCAAGCGGTATGAATGTTACAATATGGAACTTCTTTACAATGGCTGATTGCATTGGCATTGTTTTTCTAACTTCAAGATCTACTATAAAGAGTAATTGAAATATTCTGCTACAATGTGGATACTAATGATCACATACTTGCTCAAATGGGTTAAATTTAAATTTGTATGAGATTTGATTTAATACATACACAAAATATGAGAATTGAGTGTTCGGTTAGAGAAAATATGATTCATTTGGGTTCTTGGTGTGATTAGGACATGCTGCTGTGTCATTGAACTTCTTATGCACTTTGCCAAATTGAATCCGCACTTCCAACCTTGGCAAGACCGATTAGGTCTTTAGATCAAAATGAAGATGCTATTGTGGGATCTCTCAAGCAAATCCTGGTTAGTTGCTGTTTTTAGTCCCATTATTATTATTTTATGATTGCTATATTATGATTTTCAAAGAATAAGATCAAAAACCAGTTCTTGAATAAACAATTTATATAACTCTTATTTTTCTCTTTAGAATTTTCTGGTATGTGACAGATTTTTGCTATATTGGCAATTTCAGTAAATATGAGATGTGAAACTGAATGGAGTATTGATTAGAGTTAGCAGTAGGAAAAGGGATTTCAGTTTACAAAAGGAATAGTAGTAATATATGTACTAATTGTTTCATAGGGTTATAATGTTAATAATGACTACAACAATGCTATTTCAGAGGCAACTAGAAACTTTTGGAGCCCAAAGGGCTGGTCTTCAAGACATGCTTAAAGATATGAAAAGAAAGGTACCTGATTAGGATGCTGCTTGTAGAATTTTTTTTTCCATCCTATGTAATGGTTCATGAATCTATAACATGTACTAGTTATCTTTGCTTATATTTCTAAAAATATCTTCAAGATGATATATTACCAAAGTTGATGACATGCACTGGCTTTAATGAGGATCTCTTTAAGAAAGAAATAGCAAAATATGACCATATTTGTGAAGAAATAGCTCAAAATATTGAGGCACCATTTGCTTCTAACAACCATTTGCTTTTGTTTACAGGCTCAGCATGATGAATTCTTGGCTCTCTTCAATCTTGAAGACTATTTTATATTGTGTATTATGAATACTCAATTAACTTCATTCTAGTGCTGATGGATCATTATTATAAATATATTTTAGTTAGAGATAATTTTTATTATTTAAAGAAATTATTTAGTATAATTATGTATTGACCTAAGGCTACACTTATAAAAGGTAGCCATGGTATACAATGTGGCTACGCTTTGTAGGTGATGTAGTAACATTAAAAAGCGTAGCCTATTCTGGCAGAAATAGAAGCTGAAAAGCGTAGCCTTTGGTCTTGAACAGCATCATTTGAAAAGCGCACCCTATTCCCAAATGCCAAAAGTGTAGCCCTTGGTGCAGAAAAGTGTAGTCTTTGAGAATAGGCAACGGCCGAATAGGAATCACCCCAGAAAGCGTAGCCGTAACCTAAGGCATCATTTTTTTTTACTTTTGGCTACACTTTTCAAGTGTACCTGAATGGGTGTTTTTCTTGTAGTAGAATAACAAAAGTTGTTATTGGTTTTTCTTCACACTTATTAATACTTAACGATAGTGTTTTGGTACATCATCTTACCAAGAAATATTAATTCATCTAATAACTTTTGTAATGACATAAGTTTATAAATTTAAAAATTTAAAAATAATTTCGTAAAATGTGAAGTTTTAACAACTAATAATGTTGATCATATTGTTTTAACTTCAAAAATGAATACGATACGAAGAAATAAAATTGTCAGGAAAATTTCAACAAATACAAAAGTCTATAAGTATTTTTATTAATGGGAAATTAATCTATTTTAAAGACAAATACAATTTTTTTCTACAGATTTTCTAACTCGGTAAGTCGGATACTAATCTACCACATATTGATGCTCTATTTATTAAGGGTCTGCTGTTAACTAATGGATTGTTATACATACAAAGCAAGATTTAAACTCCAAATATTTGTTTAAACGGACAAATAATATGACTATTCAACCAATTCAAATTTATTGAAACAAATACTAATTATTTTTAATATTTTTAAATTATAAAATATTTATAATAATAATTATTATATATAATTTTCATTTAATTTTTTAATAAAAAATTTTATATAATTTTATGTATCATCGCATGCAGGTCACGGAAACATACACTAATACTAGTAAAAAGTGATATAATTTTATTCTATTTTTATAACATTAATTAGTTGTTATAATTTATTATTAATAATTAGCTTTTTTTACATGCTATGTCATTAAACTACTCAATAAATTAGTTCTTGATAGTTTATATTTATTTTTTATTGTTGGTTTGTTGTTAAAATCAACTAAGGAGAACCATTTAATTTTTTTAATTAATAACAATATTTTTTAAGCTTAATGATTTTAGAATAATCTAATTTTGTTTTTTAAAAAGAGGTAAATAAATTTTATTTAAAAGAGGGCTAAGTACGATTTTTATCCCTATAGAGGTCGAAAATTTATTTCGTCCCCGAACTTTTTTTTATTACAAAATGGTCCCGAAAGTTTCTATTTGTTTTAAAATCGTTCTTTTTACCAAAATTTTTATTTTTATTACTAAATTATCCTTAATTAAATAAATCATAAAATAAAATAAAATAAAATAAAATAAAAAGGAAAAAGCAAAGAAAGGGAACAAAGGGAGGAGAAAGAGAATTGGGGTCCAGGAAAGAGGGGGAAGGGAAAAGGTCGCCGCTCCACGTCGCTGCCACTCCTCGCTGCCGTCACTGCTTCCTCGCCATTGCTCCTTTCTTCCTCAGCACATACACTAACGACAAGAGAAGAGAGCAGAGGGAGAAAGAAAGAGAAGAGAGGAATGAAGCCCTCCACAGCGCCGCCGACCACCACAGCGCCCTCTTCGTGGCGATTTGTAGCCCGCCGACACTGCATCGCCGTTCACCGCCACAATCCCTCCTCCCCTACCACTGCCGCCACCCTTCCACTCTGTTTCAATTTTTTATTCTTTTTTGTTTAATTTTTCAGATTTAAAGGAACGTGTTGCTTCTGTTTATTCTATTGTTATTGTTGTTGATGCTTCTGTGTATTCCTTTTATTCCATTGTTGTTGTCCATGCTTTAGTTGCTTCTGCTTCTGCTTGCTTCTTATTTTGTTTCTATTTTTGTTGTTGCTCTGATTCCATTATCCATTGTTATTGTTATTGTTCTGCTGATTGTTGTTATTCTACTTCTACTTTCTATTTTTGCCTGCTTCTGCATTTGCGCTTCTGCTTTTGGTTTTGGTTAATGTTGAGGAAGAAGAGGGGAGGGTGGGATATTTTCGTCCAAAGGATGATTTTAAAACAAACTGAAACTTTCGGGACCATTTTGTAGCGAAAAAAGACTGGGGACGAAATTAATTTTCGACCTCTACGTCAAGGACCAAAATTGTACTTAACCCTTAAAAAAATTTAGTTAAAAATATAAAATTTTTTAATTATTTCTTATAATTTAATAAAAGTATTTTTTTGTTATTTAAATATGATATTATATTAATAAAAGAAAAAATTGTCCACTATAAAACTTTAATTCATTTGTTGAATATTTCAAACACTGGAATTCAATATGTTGAGTTTGGAAAATTCCAAATTATTATGATGATCAAACATTAATTAAAAGGAGATTAAAATACAAAATTGTTAACTTAATTGTATTGTGATGATAAATTGGTTGATTAACAATTTTTTGTATGCAGATTTTGTGACTGGGCCAAAAATTAAACAAGCCTAATGTAATGATAATATTCAGCTTTGTGCAAAAATGCTATATGATATGTGGCTGAAATATTATGTTGGTTGGACCTTAAAAATTAATGAGCAAGCCCAATTAATCTTTGCTTCAAGCCAACAAGGCTGGGTCCGAAAATTGGAAGAAGAAACAAAGCAATGATGCATACTTTTCTCGGTTACCTACTCCCACTAAGAAATGGATTTTAAATTCAATTAATTTAGTTTAATTGCATTGGTAATAGGAGAGAGAAATTTTAAAATTAATTTGATGGCTTTTATTACTCTCACACGTTACAAAGTATGGGGTTTTGGAAAGTGAAAACTTAACTCAATTCAATTTCTTCCTTTACTTCCATTGAAAGTTTTTATCTCTTCTCTCTCTAGTTGTCGGTCACTTCACTGACAGGGAAGAAGCTTGAAGATGCAAGCTATCAGAGGTAAAAGTACAAAAGCTATGAAGAAGCAAGCGGCCAAGGTAATGATGACCCTTGCAAAAAGAAGATCTACAGTATGGAGTGGTTGAGATCTTTACCACTAAAGGTAAGATATGGTGAAGAAGTCTCAAGCTCTCCATGCCCAAAACTGGAAGCAATCCAATTCGGTCAGAGAAGAAGATCCGTGTGGTATGGCTCATTTCTACTTTTTGTTCATCCATCATAGAAGGTAGCTACTGTAGCTACGTGGAGAAGGAAGCAGAAGTGGAACAGATGGAGCTGTCAAGGATCAAGTGTTTATCAAGGATCAAGTGTTTATCAAGGGTCAGAAATCCTTCTTGGGGACCAAGTCAAGATGGAAGGCTCAGATTGATGAAATTTGATGAGAAGGGATGAGAGAGAGGTAATTGCATGTTGGTTTTTACTTTCAGTTCCCTCTCTCTTCTTCTGTCCAAACCGGTTTTGGTGTTGAAGAAGAAGAAGTTAGCTCGGTTGTAAAATCTAGTTAATTAATGGCTAATTAATCCATAAATGAGAATTTATTCTAGAAAGCCAAAAATGTGATTTTTATGGCTTAATATGATAGAGGAGATTGAGACGAGAATTTCGGTACCAATTTTATAGAAATCGGACCAAAAGTGGGCCCTTGGCCCAACATAACTAAACCAAAACCCTAATTTTCAACACTCTCTCTCCTCACAACATACAAACACACGCTGAAATTGATATGGAGGGGGGGGGAAGAACACTCTCAAGTTCTATATCTCCCTTGATCTTCAAACCACCATAACTTTTGATCTAGAGCTCCAATCGTCGCACCGTTTGTGGCCACGTGTTCATCGCGGAGAGCTCTACAAACCCATACAATCAATCTTGAGATAAGCCACAGTTTGCTCTTCGAATTTTCAGCTTTAATTTCGAGTTTTATGAGCAAAAATATTGAGATTTTGGGCTCTTTGATGTTATAGGATCCAACTCTCTTGAAGGAGAAGGTTAATCTTGTCTCCTTGGATCTTGGGTGTGGTAAGATTCTCAATCCTAGTGTAATTTGTTGTTCTATGATGTTTGGATATTGAGATGTTGTGTATGGGTATGATGATTGTGGCTTAGGTTGTGTATATGTGAATATTGGAGCTTGATTGAGATTTTAAAAAGCTTGAAGAGGGTTTTGCATGTAAAAATCTGTTCTTGGAGGTGTTGAGACCTTGATAGCTTGAGGAAAAGTGGTTTGGAAGTGCTTCGGTTGAGTTTGGAAAATCGGCTAAGGTATGGTCTCAGTTTCTCGTATTTAATATGTAATGTGGTGGAAAATACTTAGGCTAGAGGCCCTAAGATAGGCATTGAATTGTTGATATTGTTGAATGGTTGAGATATATGATGTGGTCATATATGTGATGATGATTATTGATGCCTTGATGATATGATGTATGAGAAATATGCATGTTGTGATATATGCTCGATGATTGATTAAACTTGAATTGTGGTTGAAACCATATTGATGGTGAGTATGATATTGATTATGTACAATGATGGTTGATTGGAAATGATATTATTAGAAATTTGGGATGAGAAAGTATGTATGACATGTTTATGTGTTTGCCTCTTAGCCATTTGAATGAGAAGTGTTTAAATGGTGGGATGATGTTTTGTGAATTGTGGTAAAGTGTTAATGTGTGAGTTGAGGAGGCTTGATGTTGATTTTGGTATATTTTGATTGATTTCAAAGAAAGGGGACGAAAATTGGCATGTTTTGGTTGATTTTGAAAAGAGTTGAAAATGACTTGTTTTGAAAATGGCACTTTGTGGTTTTGTATGAAAATATAATTTTTGGGCATACTTTGATGGGACATAACTTGGACTACGTATCCCCGTTTTGTACCAAACTTGTTTAGAAATGAAATTGGATCGGGGATGTCCATGTCGTTTGAAGAACGGGCGAAAAATGATTTAAAATGAGAAAGTTATGTCCGTTAAAAGATTGGGGGTTGAATTTGTGAATTCTGCAGCTTTTAACTTAGAAAAATTTTTAGCAGAATGACTACCCACGCATAGGCGTCCTTGACGCGTACGCATCATTTTTCAAGATGGCACCATCCACGCGTGCGCGTGGTGTGCGCATGTGCGTCGATGTGCTGAAATGGTTGCCCAGCCATTTTCCCGAGAGTTGTGCTAGAGTTGTGCCGGTTTTGTGCCTGGGGCACAGATGTACTCGCGTGTACGCGTGGCTGACGCGTACGCGTCGTTTGGCTGTTTTTCAATCCACGCGTCCACGTGTATGACACATACGCGTCGATGAGCTTTGTGGCCATCCACGCATGCGCGTGGAGTACGCGTACGCGTGGCCCTGTTTTCATCTCAAAGTTGATTTTTGAGTTTTAAAAGCCAAATTTCACACTTCTAAGCATCCGATCTCACCATTTGTATCTTAAATCATTATGATATGTCTAGCAATGAGAAAAGGAGTTAGGGGATGTGGTAACTTGCGAGTGAATCAAGGGAGAAACGAATGATCAATGAGGATCAAAGATAATTATGTGATATGCAGAGGATGGCGGTGGAAGTGCTTGTTATGCCATGGGCCGAAGGGCCGTAATTGTTAATGAATTGGCTGGTTGTGGATTTAACCGTGAGCCGGATGGCTAGATTATTACCGTGTTACGGTGGAGCCATGATTATGGCTAAGAATAAATGCATATATGCTGCTGAATGAATTGTGAATGTTTGCACTTCCACTATTGGAGATAAGAGTTTCCCTGGAAAGAAGCAGTGGCTAGTCACCACGTGCTCCAGGTTGAGACTCGAACCTCTTTTGACCCTATGTCGTCAGGGTGGCCGGGCACTGTGAAAGTCCCGGATGAGCTCACCTCCATAAATATTCACCAGTGAGGGTGATGGATATGGATCATAATTATGATCAAGTTTATATTGAGTATAACTCGAGTTGGGGAGACATGACAGAGGGACAGTCCAATGGTTAGCTACCAGGACTTGTCGGGTTGGCTCTATAACCGACAGATGATATCATCAGCCATTAGAGACAGGCATTCATCATATGCATACTATGTGAACTGTTTGAGATTGCCTACTTGACTGCATATTACTTGCTATCTAATGTCTTATCTGTTCCTACTTGTATATCTCTTGTCTGAAATAACTGTGTTTGCCATATTGTACTCCTGCTGGTGGTTGGGAGGTCTGAAGGAATTGGAAAGGAAAATATTAGTTAGACTGAAGGATCTTTAGTCAGTTGCCACTTATGGTTTAGCTCGTTTATAAGCTTTGATTTTATATGGAGGAAGTTCTAGGATTGTCTTCGGCTTTCCTCTATTATTACATGTTATATATGTGAGAATTGTTACCATGCTGGGAACCTCTAGTTCTCACCCATGCGGATTTTGTGGTTTTTAGATGCAGGACGCGAGGCTTCTCGTTGAGGCATGCTGGAGAATTCTGGATTAGCGAAGATCCTTTGTTCTTGGGACTCTGTTTTAGTCTTATATGTTTTGCTTAGATACTTTTATCTCCATTGAATAATACAAACTGTGATGACTCCTCTTATAGGAGATTTTGGAGAATAGGTTTTCTGTATTTGTGTCCCTTGGAGTTTCCTTGGGGTTTCCTTATTTTATTATATGTATATATTGCTATGCTTGAACCGGTTATCTTCGCAACCAGATTTTGAGTTTTGATATTCCTGTTTTTGACACTCTTTTGTATATATATAATCTCACGTTAGTTTATCCTTGTTCGTTACGTTATCGATCGGAGCGTTGTGTTTTTCGAGTTATTATTTTTGTTATACCCCCTTTTCTTCAAATGCTCCTAGTTATAATTATTATTCGCGTTACTATATGTACTAAATTTTTATTTTAAAGGTCGTAATACCTTACCATCTCTGAATTATGACTTAAGCATAAGACTCTGTATGGTAGGGTGTTACATCAGTTGAACTGTTTCAACCTTGGAAGCTTCCCCTTCTATAATAAGGGTGAACGGCTAAGGCTTGAGACAAGGAGAGAAAGCACAGAGTTCTCATAACTACCCAAGCTAATAGAAGTTCTTCTCCTTCAATGTGTTTGATTTTGTATTTTCTTTAGTTTTGTCTGTCTTGAGGTTCATGGTGAAAAAGGCAAACAATGTGAGGTTTGTAAGAAAAAATCAATGAGCGAAAAAAGACAGAGTGTACAAAATTAAAGAAAAATCCATAGATGTCTTAGAGGTCCTTTGTACATTTGTGTTGTGTATCATGATTCTGTGGGAATCTCCTTACAAGTTGGGTTAGCACTTAGCAGTTGAAAGCTTGGTAGGTGACCAAGTCAAGTTTAGGATTGGGGATAGATTCTGGACTTGTCCCGGATAGGAAGGGTAGTTCCTAGGGAAAATTGGAGTCTGTAATCTGTTTGATTATATTGAAATTTTGTCACTCTTGTGATGGAGACTGGATGTAGACTGCATTGCACTTAGCAGCTGAACCAGAATATATCTTGGTGTAATTCTCTCTTTCTCTTCTACTCCATTACTGTTTCTGTTGTATAGGAGACAAAATTGAAAAAATATCTCTTCACCAGTTACGAGACAAAAAGAAAATGTCTCTTGACCAATGACGAGACAAAAAGCAGAAATATCTCCTAAAATTTTTTTAAAAGGGCAGAAAGTGGTCTCAAGCAAAAAGGGGCTAAAATTCAATCCCCCTTCTTTTAGTCACTAATAACCATCACAATCCAATTTTATAATGTTATTAATTTATTTCAAACACTAAAATTCAATTCAATTATATACCATTAAAAATGTTTAAACAAACAGTAAAAATGAAGTAAAGAAGGTAAACGTGAGATAATTTTTAAATTAGTTTCTAAAATTATATTTGTGTTAACTCTTAAAATTTTAATTTATTCAATTTATTTCATTAACTTAGTATCTGTAATTTATATTAATTATTAATATTGTTTCTATCACAAAATATTAACATATAAAGATAAATTGATGCTTACTACAATGAATTTTTTAATGATTATCTGATGTGATAATTAAATTTTTTTATAGCAATTTGCTTTTTAAAATTTTTTTTAAAAATTTTAAGTGAAATTAGGATCAAAATTATGTTTTAAATACTTTGTACAGAATAAATTGAAATAAAAAAAAAGTTTCGATTACCACTTTAGATATGAAAGCAAATTAATATATATATAAAAATTTATCCAAAACTGTCCTCCCTGTAATTATGCGTTTCTGCTTAGAAAAAATTCTAAGGTATAGCTCATTATGAATGATTTTGAGTTAACTTTCTTTTTTTTCTATTAGATGAAATATAATTTGGATCACTAAAAATATCGCATGTAAATATCTATAAAAAGTATTTTAATAATTGATGTTGTACACATAATATTATAATAATCCAATTTTTAGATGACTCAATTAGTTAGGACATTCATAATAAATATATTTATAACATTTCTCTTTGGATATCTTTAGTATAATATATTAGATAGCAGCCTCGTTAAAAACCTTATTAAAAAAAATCATGGTTAAGAAAAAGAATACAGTCTGTATTACTCCTTGATAATTACATCATTTGATATTTTTTAGCTGATGCATCCCAATCTTATATACTAACTTCTCAAATATTGAAGTAGGTAGTATTTTAGTGAAAAAATCTGTTAAATTAGCATTGTAATGAATTTGTTAAACGTCTATATCACCACTTTGTTGAAGATCATAAGAGTAGAAGAGTTTTGATGAAATATACTTTGTTCTGTCTCTTTTGATGTATTCCTCTTTTAATTGATGTATGCAAGGAGAATTTTCTTTGTATATGACTGTTGGTATTTTTTTTAAAGGTAAACCACACATATCTTGAACATGTTGGGTGATTGACCTAAGCCAAATGCATACTCGAGTTGCTTCATGAATTATCAATATTTCTGCATGATTTGAGGAGACTGTAGCTATGGTTTGCTTTGTTGAGCACCAAGATATAATTGTTCCTCTACTTGTGAATAGATAACCTATTTGTGACCTACTTTTATGTGGATCAGAAAGAAAATATGTATATGTATATCCAACTAATTGAAATGCTATTTCATTAGAGTAAAATAAAATATTATCAATAGATCCTTGAAGATGTCTTAATATATGTTTAGCACCATTTCAGTGTCTTCTAGTTGGATAATAACTAAATCTTGATAACAATTTTATTGAAAATGCTATATTGATGCGAATTTCAAAAACCACAAACTAACCGGTAAGTGCACTAAGTCATACCAAGTAATAGCTCAAATGAGCGGGAGTTGATCCCATGAGAATTGATGGACCAAGCAACAATAATTGAATGATTTACTTAGTCAGACAAGCACAAAAAAGTGTTTTGGGTTCAAATTGCATTAAACACTAAATCAAAAGAATTAAGAAAGCAAATAGTAAATTAAGGTATGAAAATTATACGAAAAAATAGTTAAGGTTTTGGAGATATTTACTTTTCTGGAATAACCATTCTTATTAACCACTTTGATTATGCAAGGATTCAATTCACAGCAACTTTAAGTGATTAGACTCCAATTTTTTGGTAATTTAATCCTTCTCTAACTCAATTAACCACCAATTCCTTGGTCACTTAACCTAATTAGAGGATTTAAGTTCAAACCCTAGTTTATAAACCATACAAAACTCTAAAAATCCAAAGATGATATAATTATATGTCACGTATCACATTAAATTCAGATAATTAGAGAGTCATGAGAATTCGGTTTTAAGCTGTTATTTAGGTGATGTAACTTTTCCAAGGTTCAAGAAAAATTCAATTTAGAAAAGAATTATCTTCTAATATACTCTAATCTGTAAGATGAAGAACAAAACTTATTCTTGAATGTAAATCAATACATAAATTAGAAGTAGAAAACAATAGTTATTAATCCATCCAAATAAATAGAATGCCTAACCTTAACAATGGATGTTTAGTTGCTCATGGTGTGAAAAATTCTAGTAGAAAAAAGTGTAAAGTGTGAAAGAGAAGAAGAAGAAACCCTAAGTCTCAATTTCTTCTCCTTTTATATCTAATCCTAATAAATATAAAATATAATTTCTGAACCCTAAAAATATATTTTCTTAATTCAAAACTAAATAAAAATTGAAAATAAATCACTAAGATTCGGTTGCAATCACGTGAGAACCCTTCAAAATCAGGAGTTTGACGCAAACTTGAGCTACGTCAAGTTTGACGCCACTTTCACGAAAGCCTTATACGCATTCGCACGTTCCTGGCGCCAAACTCGAGGTTTTTGGTGTTCGGCACCAGGACTCCTGCATCAAATTGTGAATTTCTTGTGATCATGTCACCAAACTTGAATGGGTGAAGTTTGGCGGCGTTTAGCGCCGTGGTGCCAGCGAAAAAGTATAGTCTATTATATATCGATTCTATATTTTTTCGATAGTGACATAACTTATTAAGATCTCTTCATTTTCAGGTATCTGAACCTCTTCAGAGATTTTATCAATATTTAAGTCTTCGGAATCCCTTTGAATACTTGCCTCTATATTATGATCATCATGATTATCTCTCTCTTTTTTCAGGAATTTTTATCTTTAGAACCGATTGGTCTTCCATGCTTTTAGAGTGGATTATTTTCATTTGCACTAACAACTTGTCCTTCTCAGACATTTGTTCTTATTGGTGCATTTGTAGTTGGAATGTAAGATTTGGTTACTCTCTTTAGGTCAGTAAATACGTCCAGCAATTGATTTACAATATTTTACTATGAATTAACTTTTGTACTTCTAGTTCACATTGTCTAGTGCGAAGATCTAAATGGGATAATGACAATTTATTCCAAGTAATCTCTTTTTTCAACTATTTATTTTCTCCTCCCTAATTTTGAAAAAATTATTTCATCAAAATGACAATCAGAAAATCTTGCCTTACATAAATCATTCATTGTGAGTTCAAGGTATTTTATAATTGATGGGAATTCATAACCAACATATATCCCCAATCTTCTTTGGGATCCTATCTTTGTGCGTTGTGGTGGAGCAATTGAGACATAAATCGCACATCCAAATATCCTAAGATGAGAAATATTTGGCTCCTAACCACAAACTAGTTGTAATGGAAAGAATTTAAGATAACTTGTTGGTATGATGCGTACAAGATACAAAATAGTATGTCCTCATGCTAAAACAGGCAATTTAGTTCTTATAACTCATAAGTAATGGTCTAGCCATTAACTGGAGGCGTTTAAATAATAATTCTACTAGACCATTTTGAGTGTGTACATGAGTAACAAGTTCTTCTATCATAATTCTAGTTGACACACAATAATCACTAAATGCTTAAAACCTAAATTCACCAACATTATCAAGACATATTGTCTTTATAACATATTCTGAAAAATGAATTTTTAATTTTATTATTTGAGCTAGAAATCTTGCAAATGTCATGTTGCGCATTGATAGTAAACAAACATCGGACCATCGTGAAGATGCATCTATTAAAACCATGAAATATTTAAACGGTCCACATGGGTGGATAAGCCCACATATATCACCCTGAATACGTTCCAAAAAAGATGGTGAATCTATTCCATTTTTTCTTGTGATGGTCTTGTAATTGATTTTTCTTGAGAACTAGCAGCACATGAGAATTCATTAAATTGAAGAATTTTATATTCCTTTAGAGGATGACCATCAGATGAATTTTCGATGATTCTTCTCATCGTGATTGAACCCGGATATCTTAAACGGTCATGTTAAATTGTAAATACATTTATATTTGTAAACTTCTGCAATGGCATGTGATTCCACATTGTTAGAAATTATAGGGGTACCACCACTATGTTACAAAGAGAAAATTTCGAAGTTCACTTAAAAATTCAAAGAAAAATCACCAAATTTTAGAAAATCTGGAAAGGCGAAAAAAATTTCAGAAATAGGACAAATAAAACCTAAAATTAACACCGCCAAGACTGAAAACTAAAATAGTGATACTCCTACTATGCTCACAGCAAGTACAAAAGTAAAAGAAATATTTTTAAAATACACACATCAATAGATGAAATTACGAAAATAAAAGAGAAAACCTTACTTAATTTGCTGTTAGAGAACTTGATTGTTAGTATTTACAAAAAGCATCATTTGTCACTGGAAAGAAAGTAGAGAAAAAAATCGAAAGAGAGAAAGAAGAAAACCTTTGAAAAATTTCTCTTTGAGAAGAGGAATTTTTTTAGAAAAATAAGAACGCAGAAGTTAAAAATAAAGTTATTTAATTAATACTTATTGTAGTATTGATTGATGGAAAGAGAAGAATTAATAATTTGACAGTTCACAAATCAGCTCATAAATCGAGAGAAATTACTCCTTGAGCGAAGAAAACTTAAATATTTCTTAGAGATTTTTTTACGCTTAAAAATTAATAAGTAAAAATAATCTATTTCTAATCCCATAAATTCGGATATTTTCCATAAAGCCGTTAAGTCGAAAAACCTAAGTTAAAACATTGTTTTAAATAAGATCAATCATCTAACATTGCAGTAAAAAGAGAATATCATATTACCAATAAATAGATATGTCATTAAGACTAATGAAATAATGATTACACAAAATTGTCGAATCAAAGCATTGAAAGTAATAAATAAACATTCAAACAACCATCATCTTAAAAAAAAAAAAGAATTTAGCAAGGAAAGACGATACAAATTCTACATCAAAAAATATTATTTTCTTAAGTTTTGGGATGTCTTACATATTGTCTTTCTAATCTAATTTTAACTTTACATGAATTAAGATCCCTAACATTTTCAATTTCTTAAGCTCGTATCCTCGGTACAAGGTACGAATAGATTTATTGTCGTTACTTCTTAATAGCATATTTATTTATTCCCGTGAATGAATTAGAACAGAATACCCAGCTAATGGATTGTTCTAACTTTATGATGTAAGTGACAATATTAAAGATATTCTTTCTTAGAATTATCTTATCCCCGATTTTGGTATTAAAAATATGATTTAATTAAGGTGAAGGCTTTTATAGAGTCTTGTCAAATTTACAAATTAGTCTTTATATTTTTAAAATTTATAATTAAATTTTTATAATTAATGAAAATTTGTAATTAAATTTTTATCATTACAAAAATCTTAAAAGAATGGAATATTCTTAGATACAAGTTTATAGATATTTAATTTAAAAATTATAATTAATAAAAATTAGTATTGATTAACAAAATAAAAATTAAGATAAAGTATTATTTTGATCTTTAATATTTTGATCAAGTTCTAATTCGATGCCTAACATTTTAAATTCTTATTTTTAGTCCTAAAAAGTTTTAAACGTTATATTTCAGTCTCAAAAAATTTTAAATAAAGTTAATGTTGTTCCACTATTAAATTTGACACGTAAATAAAATACACCGACAAATAATTACTAACGTAAAATTTTATTTTTCGTGATTTTTGGAACGTTGATAATTCATCGATAGAATTTGGGAATTTTTACATGAAAAATATTAAAAAAAAAATGTTACAAGAAGGTTTTAATTATATTTCTTTAACACAAAAAAATATGACTTAATAGTAACATTATTAATGTTCGCATTACTCATTCCATTAACTATTTACATAAATTTAATGATAGAATAATATTAAACTCGTTTAAAATTTTTTGAGACAAAAATTATAACTTTTAAAACGTTAAAAATTAAATTAAAAATTAGTCTAAACGTTAAATACTAAAATAATTTTTTACCGTAAAAATTAAGTTAGGATTCCATATGAAGGTGGAAGAATACAGTAGTATTAAGTGAATGATTTTTTTTAATAAATTTAATCAACTTGATCTAATAACATATTGATTCAAAATATTTAAAAAAAAAAACCAAAAAAATCCTATTAAAAACCACTGACATTTAATTGACTCCAGGTCGATGATATGAGAAAATCATAATAGATATATCAGTATTTGAATAACAAATAGAATCTAATTTTTTGAGTAGTAATAGCATATATTTGTTAAATTTTGAATTAATTTCTCTCACTTTTTATATAATTTTAGTTGATTTTGTATTTTTTTGATGGATTAGTAAATTGTATGGATTTTGTCTATGAATAATTGGTTTGATTTTTTTTTATTGAAATGCAAGATGCATCACAAGGAATTGTAGTGATCACAATTTCCAATCCACAATGATTTTAGAAGAATTTTTTACTAACAAAAATTAGTACAAAAAACATTCTTAGATATTGTACGTTAAGTCTTGATTTCTTTCCACTAATTGAACCATAAATTGAACTACAAATATTTAAACCAGGCAATTTTGGTGCCATTACAAACTAAGACAGAAAATTTTAAAATAATATACATATGCCTTACAAAATACAGAGAATTATATTGTATGTATAAAGACTATGCAAAATAGTTTTTAAAAAAATAAGATATCTTTTAAATTTATTTTTGAAAAATTTTATCAATTAAATTAATTTTTTAAATATTATGAATTAATCATATTTATTTTTCAATTACTCTATTAATAATTTCTGTCAATAATTAATGATATAAAATATTAATTGATAGCATACATAATATTTAATATCTTCAATTAGACATTGACCAAATATATTTTGAAAATTTATCAATTTAGTCACTAGATATGTCAAAAATATTCAAAAAAAATGAATAGGATAAAGAACCAAGCAATGAAGGTTCACCAGTAAAAAAGTAAATCAGAGGAACAGAGAGAAAGAGAGTGACATAGACTGAGTATATATGGTTTGTATATTCAATTAAGTGTATAGTTTAGAGAGAATAATGTACTACTACTTTATAGCTAAATTTTGGTGACAGACAAAATAAATAAAGCGATTAGATAGTAACTAAATTTGGATGAGTTAATTCTTGTTTCTTGGATGTTGAGTTGTTATTATTCTTTTCATCCCCCCACAAATTGAGAGAGGGCTTTGAAGCCACTTTCAGTTTGTCACGAAACTTGAAAAACAGAGTGATTGAGAGAGCTTTAGTTAAAATATCAGCTACTTGGTCTATGGTTGGAAGATTAGAGAGAAATAGCTTCCCAGCAGCCACTTGGTCTCTTACAAAATGAAGGTCCAACTCAAAGTGTTTGGATTTGCTATGCAAAATAGGATTGGCTGCAAACAAGTAAGCAAGCACTTTGATTATCACAATAAATGATAAGAGGAATTGGTATTGGTATGAGTAACTCTTTTAACAGGTTTTGAAGCCAAGCAAGTTCAGATTGTGCTGCAGCTAATGCTCAAAATTCTGCCTCTGTACTAGATCGACTGACTGCGTGTTGTTTATTGCTTTTGCACGCTATCAGATTATTGTCTAGATAAACACAATAGCCAGTGATTGATTTTCGATCATTACAATCTGCTTCCCAATCTGCATCAACAAATGAGAGAAGTCTAAAGTTAATACACCTGTTAAACACTAAGCCTTGATCAGTTGTACCTTTAATGTATCTAAGAATTCGTTTGACAGCTCTCCAATGATTGATAGTTGGATTATGCATATACTAACAGACCTTACTTACTGAATATGTGAGATCGGGTCTTGTAAGAGTCAAGTATTGTAATGCTCCAGTTATGGACCTATACAACTTGGGATCATCAAATGGGTCAGAATCATGTAAACTTAAATTTGAAGAGGATACCATTAAGGTTGGTATGCATTAGCCATTAACATGTTAGTACGAGTTAAAAGATCAATAATATATTTTCTGTGTTAAAATAAGTTGGTGGTTATTAATAACAGTAGCTTCTAAGCCAAGAAAATATCTAAATTGACCAAGATCCTTGAGAGAGAAAATAGAGTTTAGTTTGTCAATGAGAACCTGTGACTCTTGAAGATTATTCCCTGTTAATAAAATGTCATCAACATAAGCACATAATAGAGTAATAGAGTTTGATGTATGTCTTACAAATAATGAGGGATCTGTTTTAGTATTGTGAAAACCAAACAGGTGCAAAGTGGCAGATAAGGTTAGAAACCAAGATCTTGGTGCTTGTTTGAGACCATATATGGCTTTCTTAAGGCTACAAACCAGTTGAGTGTTAGATGTTGAGAAATCTTGAGGTTGTTCCATCAGAACTGTTTCATGCAATTCTCCATTGAAAAATGCATTGTCAAAGTCAAAGTCAAATTGGCACATTTGCCAACCCTTGGATAGCACTAAAGAAATCACAACTCTAATAGTTTGGGCTTAATCACAAGAGAAAATGTTTGATCAAAATCTACCCCTTCTCTTTGAAGAAAGCCTTTTGCCACTAACTTGGCTTTATATCTAATTGGGTGGCCTTGTGGATCCTTCTTGATAGCAAACACCCATTTACTACCGATGACAGTAGCATTTGAGGGTAGCAATACTAATTCCCAAGTTTTGCATCTGGTTAAAGCTGTATATTCATATTCCATTGCTATTCTCTAATGTTCATGTTGAAGAGCTTGTTGTATAGTTTTAGGTGGATGATAAAGAAAAGAGGGATCCTCTTTAGAGTCTAACAAGTAAGTGAGATTAGCAAATGGGTTAGAGTGTGTAGATTTTGATCTTGTAGTCATTGGATGAGAATTAGATTTTGGTGGTGGAGGAGGTGGTAGGGAAAAAGGGAGTTGACTTTCAATGTTAGAGATAGAAATCTGTCCAAAAGGTACAATGTGAGATTTTTGTGAGGATGATGGTGTATTTGTAGCTGGTGTAATGGGAGGAATGAGAGGAGCAGGTACTGGTATAGAAGATGTAGGAGGTGAAGATGAGATAGGTGAGTTTGATTGAAAGCTTGGAACAGCAACAAATTGGTGATTAGAGTAAGTATCTCTAGTAGATTCAAGAATAGAATTAGCAATAGTTTTAGTAAAATGAGTTGAGTATGGAAACTTGCCTTCATAAAAAATAACATTACGAGATAAATAGAGCTTACTATCAGGGAAAAGACATTTGTAGCCTTTATGTTAAGGATCATATCCAAAAAATAAACATAGATGTGATCTATAATCAAACTTATGTTTGTTGTAAGGTTATAAAAGAGGATAACAAGTACACCCAAATATCCTTAAAAATTATAATCTGATTGTTGATGATACATCTTCTCAAAAGAAGATTGATTTTGTAAAATAGGGGTGCGTAATCTGTTAATCAAGTAAGCTGCAGCAAGAAATGCATCATCCCAGAATTGTAATGGCAAGGCAGCAGTGGCTAAGAGAGCAAGACCTACCTCAGTTAGGTGTCTATGCTTTCTTTCCACAGTGCCTTGTTTTGATGAGTATAGGGACAAGACATTCTATGAATGATACCGTGTTGAGCAAAAAAATCTTAAAATCAATAGATAAAAATTCAAGACCATGATTAGATTGTAGTGCTTTGAGTTTTAAACCAGTTTGATTTTCAAAGAGGGTTTTAAATTGTTTAAATGCAGTAAAAGCTTCTGATTTATTAACAAGAAGAGAGATGGATGTGTATCTTATATGTGCATCTACAAAACTGATATAATACCTATATCCATACCGAGAAATAGTAGGCGAAGGCCCCAAATATCAACGTATACTAATTCTAGAGGCTATGAATATATAGAATTAGAATTAGAAAATGGTAATTGATGCAGTTTAGCCATAGTACAAAATTCACATACAGACAAAGGAGTAGATAATTTTGAATGAGTAATTTGATTTATATTAAGAATCTGTAAAACAGTTTTCATTAAGGGATGGCCTAATCGTTTATGCCATGTATCAATAGAAGTCACTGGATTATGTGATACATTCATAGCCGTCTTTGTATGTATACAAGAATTAGATGTAGGAAGATGTATAGGTACATAAAGACTAGGAAAAACATAAATTCCATTCTTAGTTACCCCTTGCAGAAGCTGTCTCCTGGTAGCCTAATCACAAACCACACAATGATAAGGCCAAAACTCAAAAAATACACAATTATCTGCTGCAAACTTTGAGACACTAAGTAAATTCTGAGTTATTTGTGGAACAATTAACAAATTACTCAATTTAAAAGAAAGATCAGTTTGAGTATCATAAAGATATGAGGAACCTGAGTTAGTACTTTGGATACCTTGACCATTACCTATATAGAGTTGATCTAAGCCTGTTTAACTCTCAGTAGCTTGAAGGAGATTATTATTGCCTGCAGATATATGATGGCTAGTACCACTATTAGGATACAAAGAGGATTCATGGATAGAAGGTACTGCTTAGAAGAATGCTCTTGGCTGATGAAAGGAGGGAGGTGGTGCAGGTGGTTGAGTTGATTGTGTGAAATTGGATGCATTTGGTGATGAACATTGCTGGTCAAACCTATAATAGCAGCTCCTTGAAGCATGTCCAGGTCTATTGCAGATTTAGCAGAATAATCTTGATGAGGAATTATTGGACCTTCCTCCTCTTATGAACCTGCCTCATCTTCCTCTTCCTCTGAAATTGTTATTTCTTTGAAAATTTTGATTATTTGCATTTGAAGATTGTGACAGATTAGCTAAAGGAATCAATTAAGAAGGTTTCTTGAACTGATTTAGCATGTTTTTATATGCTATCTGATGAGTTTGGAAAACTCTAATTTAATTTTGATGATGAACAAACATTATTGAAATGTTTAATTACAAAATTATTAATTTGATTTTCATTTAACATATGTTAATTAATAATTTTGTGATGCAGACTTTGTTTGGGTCGAAAATAAAAGAATTGTTGCAAGCCCAAAATCAAAACTTGCAATCAGCCTTGCTTAATGTTTCCTATATTATATGGCTGAATGGTTGTGATATTAATTGGGCCAGAATGAATCTCATTGCTCCAAAGCCCAACTATGATCCATGCTAAGTGATCCAATGCTTGATCCAAAAATCCATCAGGAAAACAAATGTTATCATTTGCCTTATGCTCTCTAATGGATTCTATTTCTCATTAAGGATGGATTTCAAATTTTAATTTGGTAGCATTGGAAACATAAATGAGAGAGAGAATATGAGTGACATGATTGATGTGTTTAAGCTACACGCTACTCTAAGGGAAGTAAAAGCAACTTTTTCAATTATATTTATTAACTCATTTAATTGCTTTCCTTCCAAGTTATTTATTCTCTCTCATCTCTTTCTTTCTCTGTTTCGGTCATTACCCAAGAAACCATGGAAGCAAAAATGAGCCACTGAAGTGAAGAAAGAACACGCTACAAGACCATCATGATGATGGCAAGAAAACATAACAAAATAAAAGTATGATGTGGCTGAGATTTTCACCAAAAATGGTAAGATTTGGTGAGGTAATCTCGAGCTCCTCATACCTAAAAAGAAAGAAGGAGATTCGGCCAGCAAGGAAGAGATTCTTGGAGGCATGGCTTGTCTCTGATTCTGCTCAACCACCACAGGAAGTAGCTAGAGTAGTGAAGTGATGGAAGAGGCAGAGATTGGAGCAGATGAAGCCATCATCATCATGAAGCATCAAGGGCCAGAAATCTATCTTGGAGAGCAAGCCAAGGATGGAGCGCTCAGATTGATGAAGAGTGATGACCAAGGAAGAACTAGAGGTATTTGCATGTTGGGTTTTGCATGAGTTACCTCTTCTCACTCTTTGGCCGAATCGGTTATGTGTGAAGGAAAAGAAGTTAAGCTTGGTTTTTTGTTTCAACTGTGAAGGCTTCTCTTCTCTATAAAAGGGGTGAACAGTCACGGTTTGAAGCAGGGAGAAAGTTTGAGAGTGCAAGGCACAGAAGTCTCAAAGCTACCTAAGCTTACAGATTTTCTTCTCCTTCAATGTATTCTATTTAGTATTTTTTGTTTAATTTTGTCATGTCTTGAGTCTCATGGAAAAAGACAAACAGTGAGGTTTGTATGAAAAAGACATAGAGCGGAAAAAGGTAGAGAGTGCAAAATTAAAAGAAAAAGCCATAGATGTCCTTAGAGCTCCTTTGTACATCTGTGTTGTGTTTCATGATTCTGTGGAAATCCCCTTGTAAGTTGGGTTAGCACTTTACAGTTTGTAATCAGGTTGATTATAGTGAAATTCCATCATTGTTGTGATGGAGACTGGATGTAGGCTGCATTGCACTTAGCAGCTGAACCAGGATATATCTGGGTGTAATTTTCTTTCTCTTCTACTCCATTTCTGTTTCTACTGTCCAGGAGCAAAAACCAAAAATATCTCATGCCAAGTGACGAAACAAAAATAAAAGTCTCGTGGCTAAGGACGAGACAAAAATAGAAAAGTCTCCTCAAAGACCAGAAAGTGTAATCTATAAAAAAAGGGGGCTAAGATTCAACCACCCTTCTCTTAGCCACTGAAACCATCAATTGGTATCAGAGCTTGGTCTCAAAGAGATCAAGCTTTGCAGCTTGGAGAAAAGATCCTCATGGCAGAAAGCAATGGCTCAAATCTGGTGTCCTATAACCTTACAGAAGGACAGCCAAGCAACAGACAGCCTCTTTTCAATGGGAAAAACTACACCTATTGGAAGGAGAGAATGAAGATCTTTGTGCAAGCAGTAGACTACAGACTATGGAAGATTATCCTGGAGGGTCCTCAATTTCTGATCAACACAAGTGCTGAAGGAGTAGTCACTCTTAAGCCTGAAGCAAGCTGAACCGAAGAAGATAGAAAGAAAGTAGAGCTAAACGCCAAGGCTGTAAATCTACTCAACTTTGCTATCAGCTTCGAGGAGTACCGATGGGTATCACGATGCACAACGGCAAAGGAAATCTGGGATAAATTGCAAATCACTCTTGAAGGAACCACCATTGTAAAGAAGACTCGGATAGACATGTTAAACAGGGAGTATGAAATGTTTACAATGAAGGAAGGAGAATCCATTGATGAACTGTTCGAACGGTTCAATACCATTATTGTTGGCTTGGATGCTATGGGAATAACTCATTCCGATTCTGTGCTTGTGAGAAGAGTGCTGAGATGTCTCACTAAAGAGTGGGAAATAAAAGCTTTAATTATTTTTGAGAGCAGTAGCCTTGATTCCATGATATTTGATGATTTGAGAGGAAACCTTCTTGCTTTTGAAAACACTCATTTGAAAAAAGAGTCAAAAAAGAAAGGAATTGCTTTTTCTTCTGTAACTAACTCCCTAGATGATGAATCCAGTGATAACTCCTCTGAAAATGAATTTGTGTTGTTTGCCAAAAAATTCAGGAAAATGGTGAAGTTCAAAGGCAAAGGCGGTAGCTCAAGGAAAATGAAGAAAGACCTTAGCAAAGTAACCTGTTACAACTGCAAGGAAATTGGGCATTTCAAATCTGATTGTCCCAAGTTAAAGAAAGGAGAGAAGAAAAAAGGAGGGAACAAGAAAGGTCTGATGGCATCATGGGAAGACTTGGAAAATGACTCAGACAGTGATGAAGAATCTGAGACCAAGTCACAGCCTTGTCTCATGGAAAATTATGTAGACTAGGTATTCTTTCAAAACATGACACTGAAGACCTTCATCTTATGATAGATCACCTTTCTGCAAAAATAAGATATTTTCTGCTTGAAAATCAAGATCTTGAACAACAAATTATCATTCTCAAAGCTGAAAATAGTTTTCTTAAAGAAAAAGTAAGGGAGGCCGAAACTGCTTGTGATCTTGTAGAAGAAAATAAGCAGTTGAAAGCTCAACTTAGAAGTTGTGAAAGTGATCATTCAGTAGTTGCATATCTACACTGTTTTAAGGAAAATGAAGAGTTGCTAAAGAAGGTTAAAAGCCTTACAAGGTTTTAAGATCCCACCTACTTTAACAAAACAGCAACTCCAAAGTTTTGTAGGTTATGTAACTGAAGCGGTCATTTTCCCGTTCAGTGTTTCTTTGGTGAAAGAATTATTGGTGATAAAGTTTACAAAGTTGTTTTTTATTACAATAATTTGGGACATAGGAGATGGTTTAACGTGAAAGGATCCAAGAAAATTTGGATACCTAAGGTCACTTGAGCTTATTTTGTAGGTATGCCTAGCATCCAAGAGGAAGGAAAATATGTGGTACATGGACAGCGGATGCTCTAGGCATATGACCGGAAAGACAACCTTCTTCATAAAGCTTGATCAATATGATGGAGGACTTGTCACTTTTGGTGATGATGGTAAAGGAAAGATAGTGGCCGTTGGAAAAGTTGGTAAAAGTTTCTCATCTTGTATAAATAATGTTCTTCTTGTAAATGGTTTGAAACATAATTTACTTAGTGTAAGTCAATTGTGTGATTTAGGATTTGAAGTTATTTTTAGAAAGTTTGTGTGTTTGGTTGTTTGTGAAAAAAACTGGGGATATTCTTTTTGAAGCTAAAAGATGCAACAATATGTATGAATTAACTCTTGGGCACTTGAAAGAACAAAATGTAACATGTTTTACATCTTTTGAATCTGAAAAATGGCTATGGCATAGAAAGTTGGGTCATTATAGCATGTACAAAATTTCTAAGCTAGTAAAGAAAAATCTGGTTAGAAGAATTTCTAAAATCAAATTTGATAAGGATCTTACTTGTGATGCTTGTCAATGAGGCAAACAAGTTAAATCCTCTTTTAAACCAAAAGATGGAATTTCAACCAAAAGGCCATTGGAAATGTTATACATTGATCTTTTTGGTCCAACAAGAACTCAAAGTTTAGGAGGTAAACACTATGGTTTAGTGGTGGTAGATGATTACTCTATATTTGGTTGGGTACTTTTTCTTGCTCACAAAAATGATACTTTTCATGCTTTCTCAACCCTTTGCAAGAAAATTCAAAATGAAAAAGATTTAAAAGTGGCCCACTTAAGAAGTGATCACAGAAAAGAATTTGAAAACCAAGACTTTGAAAAATTCTGTGATGACTTTGGAATTACTCATAATTTTTCATGCCCTAGAACACCCCAACAAAATGGGGTTGTTGAAAGAAGGAATAGAAGCCTTCAAGAAATGACTACGGCTATGTTATGTGAGAATGAGGTTCCTAAATTTCTATGGGCTGAAGCTGTAAATACAGCATGCTATATTCTGAATAGGACAATAATTAGAAAAGGGTTGAAAAGAACTCCTTATGAGCTATGGAAAGGAACCCCTCCAAATATTAAGTACTTTCACGTTTTTGGATGCAAATGTTTTGTGCTTAACAACAAAGAAAATCTTGGTAATTTTGATCCAAAATCTTATAAAGGAATGTTTGTTGGATACTTTACCACTAGCAAGGCCTATAGGATTTATCTCAAAGAACATAGAACCATAAAGGAATTCATACATGTCACTTTTTGTGATTCTAACTTAATTCCCAGTACTGTGATAGATAATGATTCAGATTGTGAAGAAGCTGGAGCAAGTAAAGAAAATCCCAAGTCTGCCCAAATTGAAGAATCTGCCAGTCCAAATTTGTCTTGTCAGATTAGAGGAGACATTTCCATTTTGTCTCCTGAGCCAGCACGAGAAACTGAAACAGTGAAACCAATAGAAACTCATCAAAGCTCAACACCACAAAGGAAGCCTAGAGAATGGAAGTCTATGAGGAGTTATCCTCATGACTTCATCATTGGTGATCCCTCCCAAGGAGTGACAACAAGATCCTCAACCAAAAGACAATCCGAACCAAGCAACTTTGCACTCTTGTCACAAATGGAGCCCAACAATGCGAAAGAAGCACTTGAAGATCCATCATGAGTCAAAGCCATGCAAGAGGAGCTTGATCAATTCGACAAGAATGAGGTTTGGACACTAGTACCTCATTCAGATGGTAAGAAAGTTACGTGTACTAAGTGGGTATTTAAAAATAAACTTGGTGAGGATGGACAAGTTGTTCGTAACAAGGCTAGATTAGTGGCCCAAGGTTACGATCAAGAAGAGGGTATAGATTTTGATGAGTCTTTTGCTCCGGTAGCTAGAATGGAAGCAATTAGATTGCTTCTTGCCTATGCTGCCCATAAGGGTTTTTAAATGTTTCAAATAGATGTTAAATGTGCTTTTCTTAATGGCTTTATTGATAGAGAAGTGTATGTGGCACAACCCCCTGGTTTTGAACATAAAGATTTTCCAAATCATGTTTTCAAACTAACTAAGGCTCTTTATGGTCTTAGACAAGCTCCAAGAGCTTGGTATGAAAGGCTTAGTGCCTTCTTATTGGAAAATCAATTTCAAAGGGGTACCACGGACACAACTTTATTCATTAAAGCATCTAATGATGATATTCTTCTAGTTCAAGTTTATGTGGATGAATTGTGTTTGGATCAGCCAATGAGTCCTTATGTGAAGAGTTTGGAAAACTCTTGACTAGTGAGTTTGAGATGAGTTTAATGGGAGAGCTAACCTTCTTTCTTGGCCTCCAAATTAAACAAACTCCTAGTGGTACTTTTATTCACCAAGAAAAGTATGCAAAAGA
>NC_029777.3:99688790-99692730 GCF_000817695.3 Arachis duranensis | reverse complement strand
GGAAAGATGTAGATGAAACACGGTATAGAGGAATGATTGGTTCACTAATGTATCTTACATCCTCTAGACCGGATATTATTCAAAGTGTGGGTGTCTGTTCAAGATTTCAATCTCACCCAAAAGAATCACATCTTTCGGCTGTTAAGCACATCATTAAATACATTAAGGGAACAAGTGATTATGGCTTGTGGTATCCAAAATCTGATGACTTTTGTACAGTAGGATTTTGTGATGCAGATTATGCGGGAGATAGAGTGGATAGAAGGAGCACCTCCGGCATGTGTTGCTTTCTTGGAAGCTCACTCAACATGTGGTCAAGCAAAAAACAAGCCACAGTAGCTCTATCCACAGCTGAAGCTGAATATATATCCACATCTGCATGTTGTTCACAATTAATTTGGTTAAAAATGCAGTTGGAAGATTACAAATTAAAGATCAATAGTATACCATTATTTTGTGATAACATGAGTGCTATAAATATTTCAAAAAATCCTATTTTGCACTCAAGAACAAAGCACATTGAGATCAAATATCACTTTATTAGAGAACATGTGCAAAAGGGTACTATTGATATTCAATTTGTAAAATTTGAAGATCAACTTGCTGACATTTTTACAAAACCTCTATATGAAGACAGATTCTGTTCATTAAGAAAAAGCTTGGAAATGATTGATCTTGTTTCTGTTGAAAATTTGTGAAATTTTGATTCTGCTCAATTTTGTCTCGTAGGAATAGACGTGATAAAAATAAAAGCATGTTGGAGAGGCTGTGATCAAGGAGGAGGCTGCACATAATTTATTTTTCATGGTCCCCACAAAACCTCTTTGACCCTATCATGACCATTTTGTTAGTTTTCCATTTTGTTGAAAATCAAAATCTTTTTGTGGTCTTATCAAATCTAGTTGAAAAAGGCATAGTGTCAAATCAAATCTTTCCTTTCAACTAATCCCTTGATTTAAGGTAACCACTTTTTCAAATTCTTGAAAACCTGCTGGTTAATAACCGCGCTCATGATGATCATTAACTTCCCCCACTACCTCCCTCCAATCAGCATTTAATGCCTCTCTAACCTCCCTCCACTCACCTCACCCTTCGGCCTTCCCTTCAACCTCCATCCCCATTCATCTTCTTCACATAATGAAAAAGAAAATGGCACCAAGGAAGAGTGAAAGAATTCGGCTCTCTCAAAAACCCTCCACTCCCCAAACTCACACTCACATCCATATTCACTCCACTTCTTCATCTTCTCCCTCACCTCCCACCAAGCAACCCGAATCCATGAGGTGCAAGGTCATAGCGCAGAAATCCTCTGGAAGGAGGAAAAGTGAAAGGAATAAAGAACCTAGCGTTGAACAAGAAGAAGAATCGCACACCTCACCAATTCCATCCCACCACCTTCTCCACCAAAGAAAGCTACTCCAGGAAAGAGCTCTTAGAAGACCAAAGGTTTCGTGTTGCATGAGACAAGGGAAGCGGCAAACCTTGAATCATTATAATTCAAGAACAAATTTCACAAGCCATATTCTCACTATGATCCATCAAGATTCACTACATGTGCATTCTATGAATTCCACCAAGAAGTCTTGGAAAAGAGGCATTTGTGTCTCTCATACTTGGTGAACCTTGATTCTCTGGCTGCCAAAGGGATCAATCTGCATCCTCTTTTTGAAAATCTCAAATGGTCATCACTGCTCCTCATTCACAAAATGATTTATCCAGGGTTGATAAGGCAGTTTTACGCTAATCTGCGTCTGATTGATGGTAGTCTTCACTCATATGTGAAGCATGTGCACATCACCCTGAACGCTGAGACCATCGGCGCTGCACTTGGTTACAAAGATGAAGGATCGAGAGTTTACATGTCTGACAAATAGGACTCACATGTTGGGTTCACATACAAGCAAGTTCTTCCTCATATATGTGCAAATATGTCTGGACTAGACGGAACTGTCCCTACTCACAAAGCCCTTGGACCAACCAACTCACTACTGCACCGAATCATAACTCATATCTTGACCTCGCAGAGTGGTTCTCACAACAGGGTAACATTATCTGATTCTATCATCTTATTTGCTCTTGTTACTTCATCTCCCATTTCATTTGCCTACCTCATGATTAGACATATGTAGGAATCTGTAAAAAGTACCAAGAAGGCTAATTTACCTTATGGAATGTTTCTCACGTGTATTTTTGAGTACTTGACGTGGCGAAAATTGGCGAGTTAAGAATTTATTAATAGGAATACGTTGCAAGTACAGTCCTTAACTAGCCGAAAATCCGCTTATCAATTTAAAAAGGGGTTGTCACAATATTGAAAATTAAAATACTGGGAGTATGAATCCCAGGTCGTCTCCCAACGAGTTGCAGAGAGATGTGCTATTTCATCAATCGGGTGTTTTCAAAAATGGTTGAGTTGGTAAACAGGAAATTAAAATAGAGAATTTAATTAATTCTAAATAAAAGCCTTGACTGGGGGTAGATTAGTTGGAAGCCCTATTCTTGTTAAAATACTCTCAAGATTAATTGATAATTGGAAGTTACTCTGCTTAGTTAACTGGTGCACGAAATTGTGATCATCAATGGCGCCATCAACATGGTACGCTCAATTGCAATCTCAACTCTTTATCACAACTTCGCACAACTAACCAGCAAGTGCACTGGGTCGTCCAAGTAATAAACCTTACGCGAGTAAGGATCGATTCCACGGAGATTGTTGGTATGAAGCAAGCTATGGTCATCTTGTAAATCTCAGTCAGGCAGATTCAAATGGTTATGAATGATTTATGAATAAAGCATAAAATAAAGATAGAGATACTTATGTAATTCATTGGTGAAAATTTCAGATAAGTGTATGGAGATGCTTTGTCCCTTCCGTCTCTCTGCTTTCCTACTGTCTTCATCCAATCCTTCTTACTCCTTTCCATGGCAAGCTGTATGTTGGGCATCACCGTTGTCAATGGCTACAGTCCCGTCCTCTCAGTGAAAATGTTCAACGCGCTCTGTCACAGCACGGCTAATCATCTGTCGGTTCTCAATCAGGTTGGAATAAAATCCAGTGATTCTTTTGCGTCTGTCACTAACGCCCCACAATCGCGAGTTTGAAGCTCGTCATAGTCATTCAATCCTTGAATCCTACTCAGAATACCACAGATAAGGTTTAGACCTTCTGGATTCTCTTTAATGTCGCCATCAATTCTAGCTTATACCACGAAGATTCTGATTAAGGAACCCAAGAGATAAACATTCAAGCCTTGTTTGCTTATAGAACAGAAGTGGTTGTCAGGCACGCGTTCATAAGTGAGAATGATGATGAGCGTCACATAATCATCACATTCATCATGTTCTTGGGTGCGAATGAATATCTTAGAACAAGAATAAGCTGAATTGAATAGAAGAACAATAGTAATTGCATTAATACTCGAGGTACAGCAGAGCTCCACACCTTAATCTATGGTGTGTAGAAACTCCACCGTTGAAAATACATAAGAACAAGGTCTAGACATGGCCGAATGGCCAGCCTCCCATAGAGGGTTCAATCATAAAAACATGATCAAAAGATGAAAATACAATAGCAAAAGGTCCTACTTATAGAGAACTAGTAGCTTAGGGTTTACAAATATGAGTAAATGACATAAAAATCCACTTTCGGGCCCACTTGGTGTGTGCTTGGGCTGAGCATTAAAGCATTTTCGTGTAGAGACTTTTCTTGAAATTAAACGCCAGATTTTGTGCCAGTTTGGGCGTTTAACTCCCATTATTGTGCCAGTTCCGGCATTTTACGTCAGAATTCTTGAGCTGACTTGGAATGCCTGTTTGGGCCAACAAATCTCGGGCAAAGTATAAACTATTATATATTGTTGGAAAGCCCAGGATGTCTACTTTCCAACGCAGTTGAGAACGCGCCAATTGGGTTTCTGTAGCTCCAGAAAATCCACTTCGA
>NC_029777.3:99687962-99688167 GCF_000817695.3 Arachis duranensis | reverse complement strand
TCAATTAAGAACATTTTTCATTTAAGAAAGGTGATGGATTCATAGGACATTCATAACTTTAAGGAATAGACACTAAGACACTAATGATCAAAGGACATAAACATAGATGATGAACATAAGCATAAAAAATTCGAAAAACAGGAAATTAAAGAACAAGGAGATTAAAGAACGGGTCCACCTTAGTGATGGCGGCTTGTTCTTCCTC
>NC_029777.3:99687200-99687681 GCF_000817695.3 Arachis duranensis | reverse complement strand
GGATCTCTTGTTTGCTCCATCCTTTTCTTAGTGATGGGCTTGTCCTCATCAATGAGGATGTCTCCCTCTATGTTAATTCCAACTGAATAACAGAGGTTAGAAATGAGATGAGGGAAGGCTAACCTTGCTAAGGTAGAGGACTTGTCTGCCACCTTATAAAGTTCTTGGGATATAACCTCATGAACTTCTACTTCCCCTCCAATCATGATGCTATGAATCATGATAGCCTGGTCTATAGTAACTTCGGACCGGTTGCTAGTGGGAATGATTGAGCGTTGGATAAACTCCAACCATCCCCTAGCCACGGGTTTGAGGTCATGCCTTCTCATTTGAACCGGCTTCCCTCTTGAATCTCTCTTCCATTGAGCGCTGGTGCACGAAATTGCAATCACACTTTTGCAATTCCGCACAACTAACCAGCAAGTGCACTGGGTCATCCAAGTAATACCTTACGTGAGTAAGAGTCGATCCCACAGAGATT
>NC_029777.3:99686543-99687092 GCF_000817695.3 Arachis duranensis | reverse complement strand
TGTTGGAACTCAATTCTCCTAGGGAGGTGTTGATTTGCTCCCAATAGTTTTGTGGAGGAAAGTGCATCCCTTGAGATGAATCTCTCCATCTCCCATGGTTCGGAGGTGGAAGCTTTTGCCTTCCCTTTCTTCTTTCTAGAGGTTTCTCCGGCCTTAGGTGCCATAAATGATTATGGAGAAACAAAAAGCAACGCTTTTACCACACCAAACTTAGAAGGTTTGCTCGTCCTCGAGCAAAAAAAGAAAGAAGAGAGTAGAAGAAGAAAAAATAGAGGGGATGGAGGTGGCTTTATGGTTCGGCCAAGGGGGAGAAGTGGTGTTTTGGTTGTATGAAAATGAAAGAGTGAAGATGGGTTTATATAGGGGTGGAGAGAGGGGTAGGGTTCGGTCATGTGAGGGTGGGTTTGGGAGGGAAAGTGGTTTGAATTTGAATGGTGAGGTAGGTGGGGTTTTATGAAGGGTGGATGTGAGTGGTGAAGAGAAAGAAGGGATTTGATAGGTGAAGGGTTTTTGGGGAAGAGGTGTTGAGGTGATTGGTGAAGAAGAGAG
>NC_029777.3:99684538-99685868 GCF_000817695.3 Arachis duranensis | reverse complement strand
ATTCTCCTCTGTCAACATCAATCACAGCCTTTGCTGTGGCTAGGAAGGGTCTGCCAAGGATGATGGATTCATCCATGCACTTCCCAGTCTCTAGGACTATGAAATCAGTAGGGATGTAATGGTCTTCAACTTTTACCAGAACATCCTCTACAAGTCCATAAGCTTGTTTTCTTGAATTGTCTGTCATCTCTAGTGAGATTCTTGCAGCTTGTACCTCAAAGATCCCTAGCTTCTCCATTACAGAGAGAGGCATGAGGTTTATGCTTGACCCTAGGTCACACAGAGCCTTCTTGAAGGTCATGGTGCCTATTGTACAAGGTATTGAGAACTTCCCAGGGTCCTGTCTCTTTTGAGGTAGTTTCTGCCTAGACGAGTCAACCAGTTCTTTGGTGAGCAAAAGGGGTTCATCCTCCCAAGTCTCATTACCAAATAACTTGTCATTTAGCTTCATGATTGCTCTAAGGTACTTAGCAACTTGCTCTTCAGTGACATCTTCATCCTCTTCAGAGGAAGAATACTCATCAAAGCTCATGAATGGCAGAAGTAAATCAAATGAAATCTCTATGGTCTCAGTGTGAGCCTCAGATTCCCATGGTTCCTCATTAGGAAACTCATTGGAGGTCAGTGGACGTTCATTGAGGCCTTTCTCAGTGGCGCTCACTGCCTCTTTCTTCTCTCTCAGTTCGGCCATATTGATGGCCTTACACTCTCCTTTTGGATTCTCTTCTGTATTGCTTGGAAGAGCACTAGGAGGGAGTTCAGTAACTTTCTTACTCAGCTGACCCACTTGTGCCTCCAAGTTTCTAATGGAGGACCTTGTTTCAGTCATAAAACTTTGAGTGGTTTTGATTAGATCAGAGACCATGGTTGCTAAGTCAGAGTGGCTCTGCTTAGAATCCTCTGTCTGTTGCTGAGAAGATGATGGAAAAGGCTTGCTATTGCTAAACCTGTTTCTTCCACCATTATTGTTGTTGAAACCTTGTTGAGGTCTCTGTTGATCCTTCCATGAGAGATTTGGATGATTTCTCCATGAAGGATTATAGGTGTTTCCACAGGGTTCTCCCATGTAATTCACCTCTTCCATTGAAGGGTTCTCAGGATCATAAGCTTCTTCTTCAGATGAAGCATCCTTAGTACTGCCTGGTGCAGCTTGCATTCCAGACAGACTTTGAGAAATCATATTGACTTGCTGAGTCAATATTTTGTTCTGAGTCAATATGGCATTCAGAGTATCAATCTAAAGAACTCCTTTCTTCTGATTCGTCCCATTGTTCACAGGATTCCTTTCAGAAGTGTACATGAATTGGTTATTTGCAACCATTTCAATCAA
>NC_029777.3:99682549-99684236 GCF_000817695.3 Arachis duranensis | reverse complement strand
TCGGGAGTAGGTGCAGTAAAGTCACCCAGCACCTTCCTTGCATTGTTGGCATTGTTGTTGTTTTCGGCTGCCATGTCTTCTTCTTTGAAGAATTACGTTAGGTCCTCTACAGAGAGTTGTGCTTTAGCTTCTCTTAGCTTTTGCTTCAAGGTCCTTTCAGGTTCAGGGTCAACCTCAACAAGAATGCCTTTGTCTTTGCTCCTGCTCATATGAAAGAGAAGAGAACAAGAAAATATGGAATCCTCTATGTCACAGTATAGAGATTCCTTGGGGTGTCAGAGGAATAGAAGGAGGAGGTAGAAGAATTAGGATGTGAGAAGAAGGGAAGAAATTTCGAAAATAAGTTAAATGATTTTGAAAAAGAATTTTGAAAATTGATTGATGATTTTCGAAAAATATGATTGGGAAAGAGATAAAGTAATTTTTGAAAAGATTTTGAAATTAGAAATTAAAAAGATATGATTGAAAACTATTTTGAAAAAGATGTGATTAAGAAGATATGATTGAAAAGCTATAGTTTCAAAAAGATATGATTGAGAAGATATGATTTGGAAAAACAATTTAAAAAGATTTGATTTTTAAAATCAATGACTTGGCTAACAAGAAAATATATGATTTGAAAAAGATTTGATTTTGAAAAATTATGGAAACTTGAAAAAAATTTGCATTAAAAACAAAATCTCCCCTCTTGTGCCATCCTGGCGTTAAACGCCCAGAATGGTATACATTCTGGCGTTTAACGCCCAAAATGCTACCCTTTTGGGCGTTAAACGCCCAGCCAGGTGCCCTGGCTGGCATTTAAACGCTAGTTTTCCTTCTTCATTGGGCGTTTTGAACGCCCAGCTTTTTCTGTGTAATTCCTCTGCTGTATGTCCTGAATCTTCAATTCTCTACATTATTGACTTGAAAAGACACAAATTAAAATTTTTTTGGATTTTTAATGATGAGGAAAAATCAAAATGCAACTAAAATCAAATAAACAATGCATGCAAGACACCAAACTTAGAAGTTTGTATACTACTGACACTAACAAATTGAGAATGCATATGAGAAACAACAAAACACACAAAACAAGAGAATTTAAAGATCAGAGCAAGTAAATCATCAAGAACAACTTGAAGATCAATGAAGACACATGATTGAATTCGAATAATGCAAGAAGAACAGAAACATGCAATTGACACCAAACTTAAAATGAGACACTAGACTCAAACAAGAAATATTTTTAGTTTTTATGATTTTGTAATTTTTTGGGTTTTTTTCGAAAATTATATAGAGAAGAAAATAAAGAGATTCAAAATTTTTAATAAGAATTCCAGGAATCATGCAATGTTAGTCTAAAGCTTCAGTATAAAGGAATTAGACAAGGCTAGCCAAGCTTTAGCAGGACATTGCATTCAAGAGCTAAATTGATGAAGATCAATCAGCTTTGGTGATGATAAGAACATCACCTTGAAACACTAGAATTCATTCTTAAAAATTCTGAAAAATACCTAATCTAAGCAACAAGATGAACAGTCAGTTGTCCAAACTCGAACAATCCCCGGCAATGGCGCCAAAAACTTGGCGCACGAAATTGTGATCATCAATGGCACCATCAACATGGTACGCTCAATTGCAATCTCAACTCTTTATCACAACTTCGCACAACTAACCAGCAAGTGCACTGGGTCGTCCAAGTAATAAA
>NC_029777.3:99682018-99682212 GCF_000817695.3 Arachis duranensis | reverse complement strand
AAAAATGTTCAACGCGCTCTGTCACAGCACGGCTATTCAGCTGTCGGTTCTCGATCATGTCGGAATAGAATCCAGTGATTCTTTTGCGTCTGTCACTAACGCCCCACAATCGCGAGTTTGAAGCTCGTCACAGTCATTAAATCCTTGAATCCTACTCAGAATACCACAGACAAGGTTTAGACCTTCCAGATTCT
>NC_029777.3:99571521-99681662 GCF_000817695.3 Arachis duranensis | reverse complement strand
ACATGGCCGAATGGCCAGCCTCCCATAGAGGGTTCAATCATAAAAACATGATCAAAAGATGAAAATACAATAGCAAAAGGTCCTACTTATAGAGAACTAGTAGCTTAGGGTTTACAAATATGAGTAAATGACATAAAAATTCACTTTCGGGCCCACTTGGTGTGTGCTTGGGCTGAGCATTGAAGCATTTTCGTGTAGAGACTTTTCTTGGAATTAAACGCCAGATTTTGTGCCAGTTTGGGCGTTTAACTCCCATTATTGTGCCAGTTCCGGCGTTTTACGTCAGAATTCTTGAGCTGACTTGGAATGCCTGTTTGGGCCATCAAATCTCGGGCAAAGTATGAACTATTATACATTGTTGGAAAGCCCAGGATGTCTACTTTCCAACGCAGTTGAGAACGCGCCAATTGGGTTTCTGTAGCTCCAGAAAATCCACTTCGAGTGCAGGGAGGTCAGAATCCAACAGCATCTGCACTCCTTTTCAGCTTCTGAATCAGATTTTTGCTCAGGTCCCTCAATTTCAGCCAGAAAATACCTGAAATCACAGAAAAAAAGTACTCTCAAGATTAATTGATAATTGGAAGTTACTCTGCTTAGTTAACCCTTACTAGGTAAAGGAAAGTCAAGCAATTTGGAAATTGGTTTCTAGTCATAAGTCCTAATCCTCTCCCTTGGGAAGGAATAGAGTTAATGAATAGAGGGTGATTCAATAATAAACCCAATTATAATTTCTCTCCTGAGTAGTTTAACTCAAGGGTTCCTTTCAATCATCCCCAATCAAGTCATGAAACTACTCACTCATCATAATTATAAAATTCACAGAATTAATAGTGAAAATAAAAGAAGACATGATAAATAATAATAAAAGGATTAATTGAAAATAAAAATAGTCTATATTAATAACTTGTAAAAATAAGCCAAAGTCAACTCTAGAGGGATTAAAAATATGGAAGAATAAATATAAAAAGTAAATAACAAAATAAAATAAGATGACTAGTACCGGAGGTAGACTCTTCTCAAAAGCTAAAGCCAAAATCTTCTCAAAAATCCTAATTATGAATGTCAAGTGATAAAAACCTAGGGGGGAGTAAATCCAGATCTAAAACTAAAAATTGTGCAGAATAAATTGTTGTCTTTCGTTTCTGCATGTTCCCTGACTCTAGTCTGTAATTCTGTGCCGAAAACTGGGTTGAAATCCAGCCCAGAAACTCTGCCAGCAACTTTTGAAATTCTGCAGATCGCGCACGTCAAGCGGACGCGTCATTCACGCGAACGCGTCGTTCGGCGCTTTTCTTTTCCATGCGGGCTCGTCGTCCATGCCTCCGTGTCGCTTTTGCTTTTCCAATCCGTGCATTCGCGTCACTCATGCGGCCGCGTCACTGCGAATTCCTCTCTTCCACGCGGTCGCGTCGCTGACGCGTACGCGTCACTTCTCGCTGGTCATCTCCTCAATTTCTTGTATTCCTTCTATTTTTGCAAGCTTCCTTCCTAATCTCCCACTCATTCATGCCCTATAAAGCCTGAAACACTTAACACATAGATCACGGCATCGAATGGAATAAAGGGGAATTAAAATACCTAATTAAAGGACTCCAGGAAGTAAGTTTTCAATCATGTAATAACTTTAGGAAGGAAATATAAATACATGCTAATTATATGAATAAGTGGGTAAAGACCATGATAAAACCACATAATTAAACACATTGTAAACCATAAAATAGTGGTTTATCAGTACTTTAAGGTAGATTTCACAAATGAGGATGTAGAGAACAAAGTCTCTATGATCAAAGGAGGCGGAGCTGCTAAAGGAACCAAGGGTAAGAAATCAATGCCAATGGATAGCGACTTTGAAAGTCAGCCTGAATCCTCCAAAGCAACCGAATCAATGAGAGAAATTCTCACTGAATTCTCCAATATGTTTAAGCTAATGGTGCAATCTCATAGGGCGACTCGCAAGCTAGCCTATGAGAATGAAAGGGCTTGGGGGAGATGTAAAGATAGAGTGGATCTAATGCTGGAAAACTTGGAGAAGGATCTGGGCATAGATAGCGAAGAAGGGGCTGAAGACTCTGATTTTAATCTCTCTGATGATTAATTACTGTTTTCTTTGATATTGGCACTTTTAGGCTCAATTTGATACTCTGTTTTGTTAGGTTGGATACTGTTAGTACCATAACCTTGTGATACTTTGAATCTTTTGGAGTAATATTTTGCATATTCTGTTTCTTTTGTCAAGATTTGTTTTGCAGGTGCCCCTTTGATGACAAAAGGGGGAGAATAAATTTCTGAAAATTGAAACTAGAAAATAGAGGATGAAATTCTCTTTGAGAGTTCATGATCACCTCTGTTAATGATTGATAATGCATGCTAATAATGCATTTGGTTTATGATGTCTGATAATGCATTTGGTTTATGATGTTTAATAATGCATTCAGGTTTATCTCGATGGCTTCCATTATTTAATGTTTATCTTGGTAAAATGTGTGTTTACTGTGTTTATAATACATTTGACTTACCTTGATAAAATGATTTATGTTAGATTTATTTTTGGCAGTTCCTTTAGTTCGTAATGATGAAAGTTGCTGTGTTTGAAAAGATTATATCGTGCTTGAAAAATATTTTTCCTACCAAGATTGCTCTGATTTATTGGAAAATATTTTTTACCTAATTTGAACGGCAAGTCTTTTGTCAAAAACAGATTTTGATTGATTATGGTATGTTTGAGCAGAAAATTAAATTATTGATAACAAATGAGTTTTGTATATCATTCAATTCTACTCATAAATCAAGCATTTAGCATCATGAAATAAATATGCTAAATAACATTGTTATTTGAGGCTTGATTAAAATGTTACAGGTTAGTGTTTCCCTTGGTAAAATAAGCATACATTAAGGGGGAGCCATGTGACATTTAGAAAGGGGAAGAAATTCAAATTCAAAGGGAGTATTCTTTACTCAATCTTTAAATTTCTTTCTATTTCAATTTTAATAATGTTTGTCATCAATGGGGAGATTGATGAGTTTGGAAAACTCTAATTTAATTTTGATGATGAACGAACATTATTAAAATGTTTAATTACAAAATTATTAATTTGATTTTCATTTAACATATGTTAATTAATAATTTTGTGATGCAGACTTTGTTTGGGCCGAAAATAAAAGATTTGTTGCAAGCCCAAAATCAAAACTTGCAATCAGCCTTGCTTAATGTTTCCTATATTATATGGCTGAATGGTTGTGATATTAATTGGGCCAGAATGAATCTCATTGCTCCAAAGCCCAACTATGATCCATGCTAAGTGATCCAATGCTTGGTTTTTGGTTATGTGTGAAGGAAAAGAAGTTAAACTTGGTTTTTGGTTTCAACTGTGAAGGCTTCTCTTCTCTATAAAAGGGGTGAACAGTCACGGTTTGAAGCAAGGAGAAAGTTTGAGAGTGCAAGGCACAGAAGTCTCAAAACTACCTAAGCTTACAGATTTTTTTCTCCTTCAATGTATTCTGTTTAGTATTTTTTGTTTAATTTTGTCATGTCTTGAGTCTCATGGAAAAAGGCAAACAGTGAGGTTTGTATGAAAAAGCCATAGATCGGAAAAAGGCAGAGAGTGCAAAATTAAAAGAAAAAACCATAGATGTCCTTAGAGCTCCTTTGTACATCTGTGTTGTGTTTCATGATTCTATGGGAATCCCCTTGTAAGTTGGGTTAGCACTTTACAGTTTGTAATCAGGTTAATTATAGTGAAATTTCATCATTGTTGTGATGGAGACTGGATGTAGGCTGCATTGCACTTAGCAACTAAACCAGGATATATCTGGGTGTAATTTTCTTTCTCTTCTACTCCATTTCTGTTTCTATTGTCCAGGAGCAAAAACCAAAAATATCTCGTGCCAAATGACGAGACAAAAATAAAAGTCTCGTGGCTAGGGATGAGACAAAAACAGAAAAGTCTCCTCAAAGACCAGAAAGTGTAATCTATAAAAAAAAGGGGGCTAAGATTCAACCCCCTTCTCTTAGCCACTGAAACCATCACTATGAAATAAGATTCTGTTTCAACCACTGTAAATTTGCCCATTTTTTCCATAACAGTATCAATAAATTCTTGATATCAGTGACTCCATCAAGAATTGTTTGAATATGTTCATCTTGAGAGAATGGAGAATCTAAAGCAATTAGAGAATCTACAATTTGACGAATGTTGGAGAGATAATCCGCAACTATAGTTGTAAGCCTTACTGATCTCAATTGAAATCGAAGAGTTTGAATTCTTGCTCTAGACGATGCAGTAAAATATTCAATGATGGTATCCCACATTTGATAGAAGTACTTACAGTGTACAACTTTGTTCTTGAAGCTTGTTGATATTAAAGCTAGAAGCCATGTAATCAGTGACTTATCTTAGAGCTTTCACTCCTTATAAGTTTCAGATTCAGTTTGTGATAGCTTTGTAGCATCTCCAAAAACAACAATTTGAGTGGGTATGTTTTCCTTCTTGAAATGACCTTTAAGACTCTGACTTTCAATCGTAACAATCGCAGCTTGTTTTCATGTAACAAAATTATTGTCATCAAGTTTATCAGCAATCACCGGTAGAAGATATTTGGTTGTAGAAGTATTAGACAGGATCATAGCCATGCTTGTAATCTAAGGGCTCTAGATACCATGTCAAGAATATTAAGAAGAATGAGTAGGATAAAGAACCAAGCAATGAAGGTTCACCAGAGAAAAAGTAAATCAGGAACAGAGAAAAAGAGAGTGACATAGACTGAGTATATGGTTTGTATATTCAATTAAGTTTGTAGTTTAGAGAGAACAATGTACTGCTACTTTATAGCTAAAGTTTAGTAACAGACAAAATAAAAAATGCTATTAGATAGTAACTAAATTTTAATGAATCAATTCTTGTTTCTTGGAGCTGAGTTGTTATTATTCTTTTCAAGATATATTAGGAATAGGTGATAAAAAAAAGATAAATAAGATAAGAATTGAAATTGAATAGAAAAGATAAATTACAATTGAAATAGAAACAAAAAAAAAGATAGGTTGAAATTGAATACACAGAGAATCACTCTATTTTCTATCTAATTTCTTAATGTAACAAGAAATGGACTCCTCTACCTAACTTGTTCACATCATAGTTTGGGAATTGAATCGAAATGATTCCTCAACCTTCTACCCAATTCTCTGTGCAATAAGAGAGGGATTCACTCAACCTTACTTGTCCATACAATGGTTTTATCACAAAAACCAAAAAGTACTTTAACATTTCTAATCACTCAATATTGCTATTATAATAGCTAAGGAGGTATTTATAACCTCTTATTAGGTTAAAAAAACCCCTAAAATCCACAAACATAAAGGCCAATCTAATAATTAAATAAACAAAAATAAAAAAAACATCAAAATAAACTAATAACTATTAAATAATATTTAATCTCTTCATATCACGAATAATATTTGAAGCACATATCAATAAGGTTTATGTAATTGGAAAAAAAAACTAAATTAATGGATTTTTATAAACATATTTAGTTAATATTCAATCAGAATTGTCAAGTATTATGTACATTGTCAATTAGCATTCTATAACATTAATTGTTGACGAAAATTGTTAATAAAAAGACTGAAGAACAAATATAATTAATTTTTAATATTTGATAAATTGATTTGAGTAAAAAAAGTCTTTTAAGATTAAATTTAAAGAATGTCTTATTTTTTATAGACTAATTTAATTATTTAATTATTAACCCAAAATTCGACTTACTTGAGGTTTCGCATGACGACCTGAACTCGCACTTGTGAATTGTGTTTCACGTGCTTGATTAATTTGGTAAATGAACTCGTATTTTTAGACTTCTTTGTCTAAGATTTGTAGTTGAAACTGAATGAAAAATGGACTAGGAAGTAGGAAGCAAAGGATGAAACATTTACCATTAGCTTAATTTTAAATTTTTTTTTATTAAAAACTCATTTCTCTCTAAAATTATAATTTTTTTCTTTAAATTTTTGCATATTTTGTGAATTTTTTGTCATATTTAACTTTTTAAAATAGTGAGTTTCAACATTTTCTTATTGAAAACTAAAATAGTGATTGGAACTAAAATAGTGATACTCTTATTATGCTCATAGCAAGTATAAAAGTAAAAGAATCAGAACCATAAAAAAATACATATGACAGTGAAAAGCAAAAAATTCAGAAAGAACATTTTTAAAATACACACATCAATGGTTGAAATTATGAAAAGTAAAAGAGAAAACTTTATTTAATTTGTTGTTAGAGAACTTGACTGTTAGTATTTATAGAAACCATCATTCGTCACTGGAAAGAAAGTAAAGAGGAAAATCGAGAGAGAGGAAGAAGAAAACCTTCGAGAAGTTTCTCTTTGAGAAGAGGAATTGTTTTAAAAAAATAAGAACGTTAAAGTTAAAAAAGGAGTTATTTAAATAATACTTTATTATAGAATTGATTCATGAGGAGAGAAAAATCAATAACTTGACGAGTAAACTACCATTTGTACTCACGAAAGTTGAAAATGCTGATATATCTACCCATAGAAAAAAGAAATTACTATTTGTACCCATGAAAAATAATTTTTACAAGCAAAATTATCCAAACCCTAAAAAATTACCTAAAATCCCTAAATTACCCTTATCTTCACCATCACACCATCTCCTTCACCCAATCACCTTTCTAACCCTAACTCTCTTCACCCAGCCACCACCCCCCTTTTCCTTTCTAATCTCAAATCTCACCACTATCTCATTTCCTTTATCACTACCATCATCACCACCACTATTATACCTCCATCATCATCTTCTTCACATGCAGCAGCAACAACAACAACAACAGTGCCCCTTCTCCTCTTTTCACCGCCGACCACCCTCACCTACCGGGGTTACCTTCTCCTCATCACCGAACCAGTGCCCCTGACGGGCCACCGCGCCAGCCGCCACCACCGCAGTCTCCTTGCGAACCAAAATCGCAGTGAGCTCTCTCTCTCTTTCTGTCTCTTTCACCATTTTTCTTTTCTCCCAGAAAAAGTTAATCCAAATACATGAGACTTCTGTGTTTGATTGTTCAGATTTGATCCTCTCTCCTCACTCTCTTCTCACCTTGGATCTGTGTTCTTTTTCGCCCTATTTCTATTAGCTTTCTCCATGACACCCTTTTCAATGTTTTGTTCCCTCCTTCAGATTCAGTTGAAACCAATATCCAATTTTGACTCTCACCCATCGTCATCCATTTCAAATTCCTCTCTGGGTTGATTTTGATTCCTCCAAAGGTGAAGGTTATGGTGATGAAGGAGTGGCAATGAGGTGGTTTGTGGCAGAGGTGGTTTGCGACAAAGAAATGGAGATTAGATCGGAGAGTGTTCATGTGATGCAAAGAGAGAGATGGGGGGATGATGGTAGCAGTTGAAAATTGACAGCTCGCCGGTTTTCCGGTTCTGAGGCTAAGCAGTTGGGCCTTGTTTCTCGCGCTTTCCCTTCCAAAGATGATCTCGATCAAGCTGGCAGCTGCGTCGCTGGAAGGGACTTCCCCGCCGCCTTGTGCAACCGAAAGATTATTGGGGCTCGCTACTTCTCCGCCGGCTACGAGGCCACCAACAGCAAGTTGAATGACACTCTTGAGTACCGTTCTCCCAGGAACTTCGATGGCCATGGCACCCACACCGTTTCCATCGAGATTGAGAGAGAGAGGAGGGGGGAGGAGATGATAGTGGTAGTGGTGGAGAGAGGGGTAGTTTAGGGATTTTATTTAATTTTTTAGGGTTTGGATAATTTTGCTTGTAAAAATTATTTTTCATGGGTACAAATGGTAATTTCTTTTTTCTATGAATAGATATGTCAGCATTTTCAACTTTCGTGGGTACAAATGGTAGTTTACAGTTCACAAATCGAAAAAAGTTACTTCTTGGATGAAGAAAACTTAAAGGTTTTTTAGAGATTTTTTTTCACGCTTAAAAATTAATAAGTAAAAATTATCTATTTCTAATCCCATAAATTCGGATATTTTCGAAAAAGTCGATAAGTAAAAAAACCTAAGTTGAAACATTGTTTTAAACTAGATCAATCGTTCAATATTATAGTAAAAACAGAATCTCACGTTACTAACAAATAGATATGTTATCAAGACTAATGAAACAATGATTACACAAAATTGTCGAATTAAAGCATTGAAAGTAGTAAGTAAACATTCAAAAAGCCATTATCCTAAATAAAAAAGGAGTTTAGCAATAAAAGACGATACAAATTCTACACCAAAAATACTATTTTCTTAAGTTTTGGAATGTCTTACATATTGTCTTTTTAATCTAATTTTAACTTTACGTGAATTAAGATCCCTAACATTTCCAATTTCTTAAGCTCGTATCCTCGGTACAAGGTACGAACAGATTCATTGTCATTACTTCTTAGTAGCATATTTATTTATTTCCGTGAGTGAATTAGAACAGAATAAAAAAAGATGTCAAGGCCATCACCCCAACTAATAGATTGTTCTAACTTTATGATGTAAGTAACAATATTAGAGATATTCTTTCTTAGTATTATTTTATCCCCGATTTCGGTATTAAAAATATGATTTAATTAATGTGAAGGTTCTTATAAAGTCTTGTCAAATTTACAAATTAATCTTTATATTTTAAAAATTTATAATTAAGTTTTTATAATTAATAAAAACTTATAATTAAATTTTTATCATTACAAAAATCTTGAAAAAATGGAATATTCTTAGATACAAGTTTATAGATATTTAATTTAAAAATTATAATTAATAAAAATTAATATTGACCAACAAAATAAAAATTAGGATAAAGTATTATTTTGATCCTAAAATATTTTGATCCTCAATATTTTGATCAAGTTCTAATTAGATGCCTAACATTTTAAACTCTTATTTTAGTCCTAAAAAATTTTACACGTTATATTTCAATCTTAAAAAGTTTTAAATAAAGTTAATGTTATTCTACTATTAAATTTGACACGAACAATTAGAATATTTAAAAGTTAATAATGTTTAATTTCAGTATATAAATAAAATGGACCGACTAATAATTATTAACGTAAATTTTTTTTGTGATTTTTGGAACGTTGATAATTCATCGATAGAATTTAGAGATTTTTTACATGAGAGATATTGAAAAGAGAAAGTGTTACAAGAAGGTTTTAATTATGTTTTTTTTAATACAAAAAAATATGATTTAATAATAATGTTATTAACGTCCACATCACTCATTTTATTACCTTTTTACATAAATTTAATGATAAAATAATATTAAACTCATTTAAAATTTTTTAAGACAAAAATTATGACTTTTAAAATATTACAAATTAAATTAAAAATTAGTCTAAACGTTAAATACTAAAATAGTATTTCATCCTAAAAATTAAATTACCATTTTATATGAAGGCGGAAGAATGCAGTAGTATTAAGTGAATAATTTTTTTTTAATAAATTTAATCAACTTGATCTAATAACATATTGATTCAAAATATTTTTAGAAACAAAAGAAAATCCTATTAAAAACTACTGACAATATTTAATTGACTCCAGGTTGATGATATGAGAAAATCATAATAGATATATCAGTATTTGAATAACAAATAGAATCTAATTTTTTAAGTAGTAATCGATCGCATATATATGTTAAATTTTGAATTAATTTCTCTCACTTTTTATATAATTTTAGTTGATTTTTTATTTTTCTGATGTATTAGTAAATTGTATGGATTTTGTCTAAGAATAATTGGTTTAATTTTTTTTTTTTTATTGAAATGGAAGATGCATCACAAGGAGTTGTAGTGATTTACAAAAAACATTCTTAGATATTGTAAGTTAAGTCTTGATTTCTTTACACTAATTGAACCATAAATTGAACTATAAATATTTAAACTAGGCAATTTTGGTGCCATTAGAAACTAAGACAGAAAATTTTAAAATAATATAAATATGCCTAACAAAATACTGAGAATTATATTATACGGATAAAAATTTAATAGACAAATTAATTCTTAAAAAATAAGATAGTTTTTAAATTTATTTTTAAAAAAATTTATCAATTAAATTAATTCTTTAAATATTATGAATTAATTATATTTATTTTTCAATTATTTTATTAACAATTTCTTTCAATAATTAATGATATAAAATATTAACGAGTAAAGTATCGTTTTTGTCGCTAACGTTTGGGGTAAGTCTCAAAGTTGACCCTACGTTTCAAGTGTCCTATTTAAGTCTCTAACGTTTCAAAATTGACTCAATGTTATCCTGTCGTTAGGGATCTGTTAACAGAATTGACGGCGGGACAAAATTGAGACGATTTTGAAACGTTAGTGACTTAAATAGGACGAAAACGTTAGGGACAAAAACGATATATAAAAATAAATTTTAATTTAATTTTATCTTTTAATAATATTAATTTTTTACGGTACATAGTATTTAATTATTTTTTAATTACATCTAAATAAATTACACTTAATCACATTACTTTCATTTTAAATAAATTTATTAACAGAATTGACGGCGAGATAAAATTGAGACGATTTTGAAACGTTAGTGATTTAAATAGGACGAAAACGTTAGGAAAAAACGATACATAAAAATAAATCTTAATTTAATTTTATCTTTCAATAATATTAATTTTTTACTGTACATAGTATTCAATTATTTTTTAATTACATGTAAATAAATTACAGTTAATCACATTGTTTTCATTTTAAATAAATTTATTTTTTTTATAATTTTAAAAAATTTTGATACATTAGAGACAAAATGTATAATTTATATTTTATTGTATATATATTATTTTTTTCTTTTCTACAAGTTTATATACTAATCATTCTACAAACATTTCATGATAACTAAAAATCTTTAAGAGTAAAATTATAAAAAAAAATTAATTTATTTAAAATGAAAGTAATATGATTAAGTATAATTTACTTAGATGTGATTAAAAAATATTTGAATACTATGTATAGTAAAAAATTAATATTATTTAAGGATAAAATTAAAATTTATTTCTATGCGTATTATTTTTGTCCCCAACGTTTTCGTTCTATTTAAGTCCCTAACGTTTTCAAAATCATCTCAATTTTGTCCCGCCGTCAATTCTGTTAACGGATCCCTAACGGCAGGATAACATTGAGTCAGTTTTGAAACGTTAAGGACTTAAATAGGACGATTGAAACGTTATGGACAACTTTGGGACTTACCCCAAACGTTGGGGACAAAAATGATACTTTACTCAATATTAATTGATAGCATATATAAAATCTAATATCTTCAATTAGACATTGATCAAATATATTTTGAAAATTTATCAATTTAGTCACTAGGTATATTAGGAATAGGTAATAAAAAAAAGATAAATAAAACAAGAATTGAAATTGATCAATAGAAAAGATAAATTGTAATTGAAATAGAAGCAAAAAAAAGATAGATTAAAATTGAATACAAAGATAATCATTATATTTTTTATCTAATTTCTTAATGTAACAAGAAATGAATTCCTCTACCTAACTTGTTCATATCATAGTTTAGAAATTAAATCGAAATAATTCCTCAACCTCCTGCCCAATTTTCCATGCAATAAGAGAGAGACTCACTCAACTTTACTTGTCTATACAATGGTTCTATCACAAAACCAAAAAGTGCTTTAACATTTTTAATTACTCAATTTTGCTACTACAATAACTAAAAAAAATAGACTAGGAAGTAAGAAACAAAAGATGAAACATTTACTATGAGCTTAATTTTAAGTTTTTTTTTTAATTAAAACTCATTTCTCTCCAAAATTATATTTTTTTTTCCTTTAAATTTTTGTATATTTTGTGAATTTTCTATCACATTTAACTTTTTTAAATAGTGAGTTTCAACATTTTCTTATTGGGTTTCAATATAATTGAAGTAGAGTGTAAAACATAAAAAGACAAACAAATGAGGACTGAGGAACAATTTTTTTTTCTAGTAATCGGAATGACGAACAATTTAACTTGAAAACAAATTTGACTTATGTGTGCAACGTGTCAAACAAACTAGAAATTTTATTACTGACTTCAATATCAGTCCAATACCAAGAAAAAACAAGAGAGAGAAAAACCACCATAGCTGGCCCATATTAAACAATGTATAACATGCACACCAACCGAAGCTCAAAAGGCTTTATTAATTGCTGCACCAAGTTCAAACCCCAGCTGAGACTGGGATGAGGTTTAAGAAATCCTCAAAGTGTGGGTGTGTGAGTAGTGTATTGACCAAAAAAAAAAGAAAAAGGCTTTATTAATTATTATCTCCAATCCCACTAAAATTTTCCCACTCACTAGCCAATTGTGACAACGCATGCGTTGAAGAACCAGCATCTTTGTTCACTGCATCAGCAGCATAAGCTTTCAAATCCTCCATTCTTTTGCGCATTGCTTTACCTTCTTCCTGCTCCATTAGAGACTTTATCACCTTTGAAACTTCCTCCTTTTCAACAACACCATCTTCTCCAACATTCGGCCTCACCGCCACTTTGAGTCCATCAACTAACAATACAGCATTCATCCTCTGCTCTGCAAAGAGTGGCCATGTGATTATTGGAACTCCCACTTGCACACTTTCCAACACCGAGTTCCAACCACAATGACTCAAAAACCCACCAACTGAATCGTGACTAAGGATTTGTACTTGGGGTGCCCATGATGGCAAAACCAAACCTTTCTCTTTGGTTCTTTCTAGAAACCCACTTGGTAAAAATTTCAAAGGATCCTCGTTCTTTTGGTTGTCTAAGTAAGCAGCACTCGATGAATCACTTGGTGCTCTAAGAACCCATAAAAATCTTTGACCACTCAATTCCAAACCGAAAGCTAGCTCATTGATTGCGCTTTGAGAGAGTGTTCCGCCGCTTCCGAAAGAAACATACAAAACAGAACTATGTGGCTGTTTATCCAACCATCTTAAACACTCTAATTCCTCATCACCATCATTGCTTGATGACCTTTTTTGTGTAATTGGTCCAACATCATAAAAGCTGAAGCAACTTTTCTCCTTTGCAAGTGCTTTCATAGCAGCTGATTCCAATTCCAAGAAGCTATTGATTATGAATCCATTTGCAATACTCGATCCTTTGCAACGTTCTAGATAGAGTTTGTAAGCATCAGTGGATCGATTTTGCGTTGGAGATGGAAGATCTCTCCCGAAAACTGGTACACAACCGGGTAAATAGATAGGATCTTTTAGGTCTTTGTACTCACCGGTAACTTGCTCATCAAGTTTTGGCAAATGCAAAGACAATGAAAGAACCATAACTGAAGAAGGGAAGTAAATGTAGGACAAGAAATTGAACTCCTTAGCGAATGAAAGTGCTTCGAAGGCGAAAGCATCTGCGATCAAAGCTGCAAGTGGTTCCCTTAAGGTGAGGGATTTAAGGGTGTCACGAATTGATGGGAGAGAGAGGGTAACGGTTTTTTGGATAAGAACTCCAGGGTATGCTCCTTGGGGCAAGTCTTGTTTGTTGATTGGAGGGAGAAGGACGGAGTGAATGTTTGAAGGAAGAGTTTGAAGGTAGGATTTGGTTGAATCTGGGTGTGGCCCAAGTGAGGGAATCATGCAAGTGACATGAAAATTTGGGTGAAGCTCCAAGAATCTTTTGGAGAACTCAAGTATTGGAACTAGGTGGGTCAAGCCAGGACTGGTAACAAAAGCTATGCGCGTTGTTTTTGCCATCAATTGGATTGTACGAGAAAAGCTATGGTTTTGATTTTGGTTGAGATATGTAAACTATATAGGGAACATTTTTACCTGTAGTAGTTGACTAGTTGTGTCCAACTTCCACGTTGTGAAATGAGTTTCAATTAGGAGTTTGCTAACTAGTATAAATTCTAAGCATACTTTTCAATAATAGGGTAAAGTTCTGTACTAGTCCCAACCTTTTAAAGTGAATTTTATTTTGGTTGATAATGTTTTAATGATTTTATTTTTATTCCAAAATATTTAAAATAATATTTTTGTTAAGACTAAATTTATTCAATTTTTTTTTACTTTTATTCTTTCAATAAGTTCCAACTTTATTCTTTTATTTTTTTTCTTCTCCTTTTTACGCTATTAATTTTTCAAGAGGAATTTAAAAAAAAATAAAAAAATAAAAAAAATAGAATTTAAACTTATTGAGAGAATAAAAATAGAAAAAAATATTGAATAAACGTAACTTTCACAAAAATATTATTAACAGTATATTAATTTCGTTAAGTGTTACTGTGAGATAATATTGATATTATTTTAAATATTTTGAGATAAAAATAAAACTATTTAAAATATTAAAAATTAAAGGTTTAATTATTCTGTTGATTTCTATAATTTTGTAAAATTTTTAATTAGATCTCTATACTTTTTTTTAATTAGGTTTCTGTACCAATTTTTTTAATTAGGTCCCTCTTAACAGTAATTGGCTTTTTTATAAGGATCCAATTAAAAAAAATTAGTACAAAAACCCAATTAAAAAAATATAAGAACCCAATTAAAAAAAATAGTGCAAGAACTCAATTAAAAAAAATACAAAAATCTAACTTAAAATTTTATAAAATTATAAAAACTAACAAAATAATTAAACTAAAATTAAAATAAAATTTATCCCAAATATTAAAAACAAAAACAATGCTTTAGCCGCCATAATAATATAAAGTTCACTTTTTTTTAATTAAGTTAGCAAAACCTTCTTTTCCTCTAAATATCTTTTGTACGTGGGGATACCGTTCATTGAATATAATGCAGATGCGGAATGAGCATCAGCCATCAGGAAACATTATGGAGTCTTCTCTTTATTCTTTCATTGTTTATTTTATTTTAAAATGAAGAAATTAACTTTCGAAGAGGCAGTTGCGCAATGACGTAACGCAGGACGCACCTGAGCTGTTTTGATCTTAAATATTCACAGGCCACGTAAAACAAGCTAGATTGATTTTGTCATCTAATATATTTGACATAAAAAAAATGCTAGATGAATACCAAATTTCAACTAACACATGTATTGCTGGCAAAAATACAAAAAATTAATATTATTTTTTTGTTTTGTAAAGGACAAACAAATTTTTTATTTGATAAATTTATTATGTATTTAATTCAAAATTTTATAAAAATAATTAAATAATTATTTAAAAAATATACACACAAAATTAAATAAAAATTTGATCTTTATATTTTTATAATAAAAAATTATTAAATTTTAAAAATAAAAATATTTTATTTTTTTAAAGACAATACTACGGTATAAATATAAATCTGTATATATATATACAGATATTTTATTTTAATCACATATATAACAACACCTGGTAATTAATTTAAATTAGCCATTATAATTCACATAAACTCATTATCTATTTTCTAATAGATAACAAAAAAGATGACACAATATTTTATCTAAAGTAAATATAACAGATGAAAATATTTATGTCAACTACTCACGTATATATAATATCAAAGATGTAAATTTTAACATTTTAGAATAACTAATAACAAATAAATAAGATTGATAATAACAATCAACAATGTCATTTTTATTAATATATCATTTATACAATTTTTATACAAAAAAAAATTAAAATCACTAATATTTTTTAATTTTACACAACAAACTTAATTTAAAAAATATACCTATAAAAATTTTAAATTTTAATTTTTAAAAAGATTAAAATACTTTTATAATTAATACTTTAAAGAACAAAACAATTTTTGAAGATTGATTTTAAAAAAACTAAAATACATTTTAGTTTATTCTTAAAGGACTAAATATCCTTTTAAGCATTAATTTAAAAAATATTAAATTATTCTTATATGATTAACTGAGGTTGATTGATTGTATTAGCAATTGTGAATTTAAATTTAATATTAAAAATATTAAAATAATATTTTATTTATTTCTAAAAGAATTAAAATAATATTTTAAGATTAATCTTACAAACATTAAAATTAACCCTTTAAAATTAAGGTTATCTAATTATATTAGAAATTATAATCCAACTTTTAAGAATACTAAAATAAAGATAGAGTTTGTTCTAAGAGACTAAAATGTCATTTAGCATGAATTTAAATAATTTTATTTTAATACTGTGATATAACTATGCAGGCAATTTGACACTTAATTTGAATAAAGGGAGTACGAAGGGAGTATGAGAGTAGTACAAAGGTTCAACAACTAGAAAAAAAATGAACCAATTCACCTAATAAATAACAGAATTGAGAAGTAGAGTTGAGGAAGGGAGAGCTTCCTGCAGCAGAGAAAAAGGGGATATTAGTCAAAATGGCTAATAGTGAGAATTAACAGAGAATGGCAATTTCAGAGGGTGAGAGGGTCAGAGCTTACAACTTCCATGCCATTCTCTTGGTGCCTTTCTTCCTATAGATTTGTTGTCATTTCCGAAAAGTTTGTTGCTTCCATATTGCTAGTTGAGTTGTAATGCCAGCTGCCCCATTTCTCTTTCCTTCTATCAACAGTCCCGTTCAAATTGACCTTGTCCTCAAGGTCGAAGTTGGGGTGTAGCTGCTTCATATCTTCATAAACTTTCCAAGTAGCATCCTCCACAGGCAAAGCTTTCCACTTGATCAATACCTCTTCATGCCAGCGGTTATCCTTCTTGACCATACGGTGACCTAAGACCAGTTGAGGCTGCAATTCAAGGCTCTGGCCATCCAGCAACAACGGTGAAGGGATGCTGGATTCTGGGGTCTGCCGGTACACTTCTTAAGCAATGACACGTAGAAGACTGGGTAGATTTTAGCAGTTGCTGGGAGCTGCAACTTGTATGCAACTTTACCAATTTTTGCGATCACTGGAAATGGGCCAAAATAGCGCATGCTAAGTTTTTTATTCCTGCGCAACGCCACCGATTGATGTTGATATGGTTGGAGCTTCACATACACCAAATCACCGGCTTGAAACTCTAATTCGCTGCGCTTCTTCTCAGCGTTCAGTTTCATGCGAGCTTGTGTTAGTTGTAAATGGCTCCGAAGGGTTATTAGTATATGGTCACGCTGCTGGAGGAGTTCTTGTACCACTGGTGGGTCCGTGGCCTCAACATTGTAACGAATAAGAGGAGGGGGATCTCTCCCGAATAGGGCCTTGTATGGAGATATACCTGTAGTTGAGTGGATTGCGGTATTATAACTAAATGCCGCCCAAGGCAGTAAATTACACCAAGCCTTCGGGTTCTGCTGAGTATAGCAGTGTAAATACATCTCGAGACATCTATTGAGGACCTCGATCTGGCCATCAGTTTGCGGATGCTAGGTTGAGCTTCGAGCTAACTTGATGCCCTGTGCATTGCACAAGTGTTCCCAGAATTTGCAAGTAAATACCTTGTCTCGGTCGGAGACGATGGACTGGGGAACCCCATGGATGCTAATGATGTGCTTGATGAAAGCATCAGCGACCTTAGAAGCTGAGAAGTCTGATGGGAGGGGAATGAAATGAGAAAATTTAGAGAGACGATCGACCACCACCATGATTGTCGCAAAGCCATGAGAAGAGGGAAGATCGGTAATAAAGTCCATGGAGATATATTGCCACACATGGGAAGGAATGGGGAGTGGCACTAAGCGGCCTGGGGGGTGGACGGGTGGAGTACTTTGTCTGTTGGCAAATGGCACAAGATGAGATGTATTCCTTGATAGAAGTGGCCATGTGTTTCCAAAAGAATTGACTTGCAATTCTAGCCAAGGTTTTCTGAATACCCGCATGTCCACCTAACGGTGAATCGTGGAAGTGCCGCAAAATGTGTTTCACCAATGGAGACTCGGCTAGGATGATAATGCGATTGTCCCAATACCAGAGCCCTTGCATGTTGTGCAACCGGTCTGAGGATGCCGCTGACTCAGATAATTTCGATTTGGGATCGAAATCCTTGAGGCCCTGTTGGATTTGAGCCATCAGCTCACTCTCCATAGTAGTCAGAGACATAAAGGCGTGGGATAAGCCATCTGCTCCCTGATTCTCGGACGCTTTCTTATATTCAATTGAAAAATTATAGCCCAACAGCTTCGACATCTACCGTTGTTGCTCTGGGGCTTGAATGGTCTGTTGTTGCAGCTCCTGCAAGCTTTTATGATCTGTTCAGATAATAAACCTATTGCCGAGAAGGTAGTGGCGGAACTTGGCCACAGCCGAAATGATGGCATGCATCTTCCGAGCGTAAGCTAACCAGTTTTGGTTGGAGGTAGGGAGTTTTTGGGAGAAAAATACAATAGGGTGGTTGTCTTGGCTGAGGATTGCACCAATTCCGGTCCCCGAAGCATCAGTTTCCAGCACAAAGGGTTTCGAGAAATTCGGTAGGACCAGCACCGGCGCTGTTGTAAGTGCATATTTAAGGTTGATGAAGGCATCGTTGGTGGCCATAGACCAAGTGAAGGCGTCCTTCTTCAGTAAGTCTGTGAGTGCCGCAGCCAAGGTAGCAAACTGGCGGATGAACTTTCTATAGTAACTAGCAAGGTCCAAGAATGCACGAAGTTGCTTCACCGAGGTCAGCACAGGCAACTCCCTGATAGCTGTGACCTTTGAACCATCCACGTGGACACCATGTCTGGATACTACATGTCCCAAGTAATCAATGCTCTGCTGCCCAAAGGAACATTTTGACAACTTAGCGAAGAGGGTGTTCTCCTGAAGAATGGACAAGACATGCTTCAAGTGTTGCAAATGAGAATCCCAATCAAGACTATAGGCGAGTATATCATCGAAGAAGACTAGCACAAACTTCCTTAGGACCACCGCAAAAATGGAATTCATGAGGTTTTGGAAGGTCGCTGGTGCATTAGATAACCCGTATGGCATTACCAGCCATTCGTATAATCCCTGGTGTGTCCGGAAGGCAGTCTTATGACGATCATCTTCACGGACCCTGATTTGGTGATAGCCTGATCGGAGGTCCAATTTGGAGAAGAATTGCGCTCCAAAGAGCTCGTCGACGGTTGGCATGGGAAAAGAGTCTTTTACGGTCACAGCGTTGAGAGCCCGATAGTCCATACAAAAATGTCATGTCCCGTCTTTCTTCTTAACTAACAAGATTGGGGACGAAAAAGGGCTGGTGTTGGGCTGCACCACGCCTTCCGACACCAACTCAGCCACAATACGTTCAATCTCGGCTTTTTGGCTATGTGGATACTGGTATGGGCACACCTTCACCGGGGAGGAGTTGGGAAATAGGGTGATACTATGGTCATAGGTATGCGGTGGCGGGAGGCCGTGCGGGATCTAAAACACTATAGCGAAGTCGGTTAGAAGTGAGGCCAGTTCAGGCGGCATGGTGGAGGGAAAATCCAATGGGGGCCAGAACAGGGGTCTCGGGTGGCTGGGCTTGAAGAGTGTATAATTCAGCAATAGCAGACATCGAGAGGAGACACCGGAATTGGCTAAAGTGAGCCTGGGTTGGACCTTGCCACTTCTCGCCTTGCAGAGTGACCAATCGATCCCCAACCAAGAATGTGATGAATTTATCTTTATAGTTGACCAAGTGAATATCCAGTGTCTCTAACCAACTGTCACCCAAAACCAACTCCTTTGAAGCAATTGGCAGCACAAAGGTTGAAATAGAGAGAGTATGACCCTGGATGGTGACTGAAACATTGCGTACTTCACCTTCACAGTGTAGTAAGGCGCCGTTGCCGACCTCCACTGCAAATTTTGGGGCTGGAAAGATGGGGAGAGCAAGCATAGTTGAGAGGTCAGGGTGGATGAAGTTGTCAAAACTGCCGCCATCCATGAGAATCCGAAGTTGTTTCCCTGCAATAGAGCCCGTGAACTGAATCGACTTCCTAGAGGGTACTCCTGACAGAGCATTAAAGGATAAGTGGTGAGGTTCCTCAGTGGTGGAATCCTGATCAGGGGTGGAAATGGGTGGGCTAAGGGGCTCCTCCGGCGAGTCTTGGTCCGGTGGGAGTTCCTCCACTGACTGGATGATGAAGTAGTGTTTGGAACAGCATTTGTGGGAGGGGGAGAATTGTTCGTCGCAAGTAAAGCACAAACCCTTGTCACGGCGAAATTGAATCTCAGCGAGGGAGAGTTTACAGAGGGGGTTTGATTTGGGCGGGGTTGGGAGGAGCGGGGGTGCTGAAGGCGTGCGTGGGGTTGGGGTTGGGGTGTCCGCGTGGGTTTTGCTTGCCGAAGTGAAAAGGGGGCGTTTTGGGGGTGGGACAGGAAAGGCATGGTTGGGGTTCGAGATCTGGATGAGGTTGGAAAGAACTTCTCGTCGAATAACTTGGCCAGGGCGACCGCCTGTAGCAATGAATTCGGTGAACGCGATTTGACTTCGCGTTTTAGATCTGGGTGTAACCCACCAACAAAGCAGTCAAGAAGAAGAGCATCATCCATACTGTATGCCCTTGCGGCCAGATCGGTGAAGGTGTCGAAGTATGTGGTGAAGGTGGAAGATTGTTTCAACTTCAGCAAATCCTCGCGGGGATTGTCGAACTGGGATGGGCCGAATTGGATCTGCATCGCGGTGGATAAGGTAAACCAATCTTGGATTGGGCTTGTTCTTTTGAGCAATTGAAACCAGGACAGAGCCTTACCTTCCAGGCTCACGGCGGCGAGGTCAACCTTCTGGTCCTACAGGATGTCGTGGATCTTGAAGAAACGATAGATCCACTGGAGCACATCATCGCCACCGGAGAAACGGAAAAACTCAAGCTTCACGTGTCGTGGGGTGCAAAGATCGAGTGGGGTTGATTTGCTGACACCGACCCCTCAGCACGTTGAGCGGCATGAGCCTGAAGTAAAGCCAGGGATTGATTGATGGCAGCAAGTTGCTCCTGATGGACCTCGGAGCATTCAGAGAGTTTGTTGATAGCGGGTTGCATTGTTTGCATCAGAGTATTGTCGGCCATGAAAATGAAAGCAAAATGAAAGGACCAGTTGATATAACTATGCAGGCAATTCGACACTTAATTTGAATGAAGGGAGTACGAGGGTAGTACAAAGGTTCAACAACTAGGAAAAAAATGAACCAATTCACCTAACAGATAACAGAATTGAGAAGTAGAGTTGAGGAAGGGAGAGCTTCTTGCAGCAGAGAAGGAAGGGATATTAGTCAAAATGGCCAATAGTGAGAATTAACAGAGAAGGATAATTTCAGAGGGTGAGAGGGTCAGAGCTCACAACTTCCATGCCATCCCCTTGGTGCCTTTCTTCCTATGTATTTGTTGTCATTTTCGGAAAATTTGTTGCTTCCATATTGCTAGTTGAGTTGTTATGCCAGCTGCCCCATTTCTCTTTCCTTCCATCATACTGTCACTGTAAAATAGTTTTATGCATGCATCTAATTATATAGCAACATGTTAGAAAAAATAACTACGTTTTACTTTAATAACTTTAATAGTATGAATAGTCATTGAAAAAAAGAATATATGAACGATTATATAAAATATTTTACATTATCAGTGCATTAAAATTAAATTTTAATTTAAAAAGATAAAAATATCGTGATTTTTTATTGAATTATAAATTAAAAATTTGAATTGAAGTTTTAAAATACTAAAATACCATATCGATTATTTTAGTCAAAAGAATCATAAATTAAAATATTTTTAAAATAACTAAAAAAATTCTCTTACAAAACTAAAAGAGATTTTACAAAATAAAGAATAAAATATTAGAATTAAAATGATAAATATTTAATTAGAATATTTTTTAAACAACACATTTTTATAATATTTTTGAATTCTTTTAATTACTAAACACATCTTTTAGAAATTCATACCTTTGATAATATTTTGAAGTTAAATCTCGGATTTTTATGTGTAGTTCATAAACAAAATTATTGAATTTTTGTACTTATTCTATTAGTGATTAAGTTTAGTTTAAAAATACTTGACGCAATAATAATATCTAATATTCTTAAATTTTTTAGTTATTTGAATAATTGTTTAGTTTAAAATACTTGATAAAATAACATTTTGTAACACTATTTTATAAAAATTATCATTTACAATGCACTATTAACTATAAATTTTAACCAAAAAATATTTACCATTTTTAATATTGATTAATACTAAAAGAGCAATTCAACTATTAAAAAATATAAATATGATTGATTATTACAAAATGAAGCCAAATTATTCCAAAAAAAATTATTATTTTCATAATAAATATTTAATCAATAATTTTGTGTCAAATAAAATTATACATTTAAATACCAGTTAAAAATTAAAATATTAATTTTTGTATTTTTATCTCTAGATATAAATTATAGTTTTAATTTTTTTTATTATCACTATTTGCATAAAAACTCATACTTTTTTGTATTTATTTTTCTTACGAGAATATAAATTTAATATTTGTTAAATATATGACAAAAGTGTGCTATGCATATCTAAATAAAAAAATTAAAATTATTTAAGATGTTCAAATTAAAATTGAATATTTGAATTTATTTACTTTATGAAGATAAAAAAACTAATTTTTTTTGTTAAATCCTGATGAGAGAAAACAAATTTTTTTTCTTTCCTCAAAAATAATCTTCAAATTATCTTCAAAACAATTATTTAAGTTATATCAAAGCAAAAAAAATTAATACAACAAATAGCACGACAATTGTGAACAAGCCAATATTAAGTTATTAATATACACTTGATTTTGGGTACAACAAATTTAATATTTTTTATTAGCTCTCAAGTAGTATTTAATGTTATTTAGCTATTATGATTCTACTCTTTCGACACAAAAAAAAAACGAAAAAAAATGATTATTATTATGTATGCAACTCTATAAGCTAGCAATGATAATTGGCTTATGTGAAGCTTTAAGTTACTTAATATTTTGTGAATTTATTTCTCATTGCACTAAAAAAAAATGACGTGTCATTATTTTTGTGATTAAAATAGATGTATATTAATATCTGTACGTTATACTTTTTCTTTTTTAATTATGCTTCCGAAAAACTATATCAAAATTTAATCTTTAAAATATTATTTTGAGAATACATATTTAATGTTAGATATTTTTATTATATTTTAAAATTATTTAAAAATATTTTTTTCAATACCAAAATTCAAATACATTTTTATTCGCGATAAAACTATTCGAATGTATTTTCTTTTTATGATTTACCCTGTTATATATTTTATACATTTATATACATTATTTCACATAAGTGTTTGATAAGGTGATTAGTCATCAAAATAATAAAAAAAAATATATAATAAAATATAGAATTTTTTACTTATTTAAATTTGAAAAAAAATAATTAATAATATACTTGTCCTATTATAATTTACAACATTATTTACATAAATATCCTAATTTTATTATTAGTAAATCACGCTAAGATCTGCACTTTTATTAAATAACATCTAAATCATATTAAGAAGAATTGATTTAATATATTTTAAATCTTTAATAAATCCTGCCAGTATTTAAGAAATTTAATAGATGTACTAATAAAATATAAAAAATTGAGATTTTACGTAAAATTAAAAAAATAAATTAAATATATAAAACGTAATAAAATCTTAACAAAATTTAAATCGTAAAATCGTTAAATTTAATAAAAGTTTTATAAATTTAATTGACTCATTTAAAATCGTAATATCCGAATATTTTAAAAATTAAATCAAAATTTTAGTTATTATATATACTAGTATTTACCCAAGTCGGTGCGATTTATTAACAAACTTATGCAATTTTTCTTTAAAAAAAATTGCATAAATTTAAAGCTCGATGTGTATAAAATTATAGAAACAAATTCTCACTGCGATTTATTAGTTTTGTTATAACTATCAGTATGCTTCTGCAACTTATTCTTTGTTATTAAATCACTCCCTTTGAAATCAATTTGGATTAACTCCCTCCTAAGTTTAAATAAATATTAAGAATTTAAATTTTATTTTATATATAATAATTCATTGATTAATTATAATTTTTTAAATAGAGTTTAAATTCATAACGAATTAATCCTTAACTTATAATTTATTCAAAAAAATAAATCCATATCTTTGGTTATATTTATTTACAGAATACTAAAACAGAAATATAAAGACACAAAATTGTGTTTAGTAAATGAGATATGAATAAAAACACTGAATTAGTGTATTTTGTGTCTATCCTAACAAAAATATAAGAAACATTAACAAGAAACACAACTTATTTTTTATTTTTTTAATAATTTTTATTATTTTTTATAATTATATTTTTATTATTATATTATTATTGTTGCTATTTTTTTTGAATAAATTATTAGTTGATATTATTTAGAATTTAATAATTATCACTTTTCTTTGCCAGGATATCAAGAATTTATAGCCCAATAAAAATAAATTAAATTTTCATAATTTATTTCAATTTATTACCACTCTATTATATCTATCTTATTCTTAGTAACTTATTTTATCTTATTCTTAAAATTAAACACAATTTTTAATGCCATTTAGATGCTATTTAATAAATATGCAATTACTACTCTAACTTACTCGTACTAAAAATAGAATATTTATATAAATAATATCGTAATAGGATAAATATATTATTAAATAATTTTTTCATTAACATAATTAGATTCTGCATGGAGGAAAAAACAATCATTGTCTTTTTCTTTTTTCTTTTTATTTTTTACTTTTATTCATATAATATGATTATTAAGGATAAATTAGGCTATTTTGTGCTTAGTCGAGAGTGTCAATTTTATCAAAATTTTATTATCTTCGCATTTATATCAATTTCAGTCTGAGAACCACCATCTAAATCAACTAAGGATTAGTGTTCTGTACTCAGTTTTCGAATCCTCCGTCGAAACAATCACAATTTCGTTACTGGACTCAAATCGGTCCACTAACTATAAATTTCTAATCATTATTTAAATTTTAATACTTTTTTTTATTTTAACTAATAAGATAAGATAAGATAATTATCTCATACTATATAAAAGGGGTCAAGAGCTCCTTTATGTACGATACATATCCGTAACCCTCACCTATACCTCTTAGATGCATATCCCGCCGCTCCAAAAATCCAATCTCGTCACTGGCTCGACCGGTGAATCTCCAATCCATCTCACAATCCGTACTAGCGATTTCATGTACATTGACGCTGTCTGTGGGGATTCGCTAGGTCTTGGCGGAATGAAGGAGATTTTCGAAGAACACTCCTCAAGCCACCACCATGGATCTGACCCAAATAACCCAACGTCGAACCATGGAGCAGTGTCCCTCCGACCCTCGGGAGGATAACCAGCGTCGTTCACTCCAGCCAACTCCCGATAGGCAGCGGCCAAAAGAAGATGAGCGCCATCTCAATCCCAAACGCCTGATGGACTAGGAGAGAAAGCAATGAAGATAATCCAAGAGCTCTATCAAAGAGTACAAAACCTTGAGGACTGGGACGTGACCAAAAAGCGATACTAGCCAGAACACACAAGCCAGGCGACCTCTAGGAGCTGATCACAACGAGAAATCAAGAATGAAAGGTCACCCAAAAAACGACATGGAAAATGACGAACGTGATCGTTATTGAACAATCCATTCAATACAAGTTTTCAATCTCCAATAATCAAGCAGAATATGAAGCCTTCTTAGCCGAACTAACGTTGGCCAAAGAGGTCGGCGCAAGAACACTAGAAGTCTGCAGCAACTCTCAGGTGGTCAGCTTTCAAATAAATGGGGACTACCAAACACGGGACCCTCTGTTACAACAGTACCTATCCAAGGTCAAAGAGCTAACGGCCAGATTCGATAAAGTGACCGTTCGACACATTCTCCAAGAATGAAACATGAGAGCTGATTTGCTCTCTAAGCTAGCAAGTACCAAATCAGTCTCTGGGAACCGATCACTAATCCAAGAAGTCGTCAGGACACCATTCGTTGTGACCTCAGCTTCGGTAAACCTCCCCGTGACGAATCATCACTCCTGGACCTTCCTAATCCTCCGGTACCTCAACGGCTGAAACCTACCTGAAGACCCAAAGGAGGCAAAGCGTCACTACAAAATTTTTATTTGTTTGTGGTAATTTTTTAATGGGAGTTATTAAAAACTTCCGTAATATATTTTATTTGTCACAAATTATAAAACTCCCTAAATAATTAACAAGAACTCCCACAGTTATAATACTCCTAATCCAATCAATTATAAAATAATCAAACCCAAACAAATATTCACTCAGTCCATACAAAAAAATCATAACGGGGCTTCGAGAGAGAGTAGGATCTCTCTGAAACCTTAGAATTTCAATGTCATTGCCACCGCCACCGCCATTCATGTCTGTGCCGTTGTTGTTGTCATTGTCATTGTCTCCTTCGTCAACACGTCACTGGTGGAGTTATGAATGGAGGATGAGGTGATCGTGGAGCCTCTCAATTCGTGGAGCTCTCGGGATAGTATTTCAGTGATAATTTTATTTAGATCGTTGAGGTAATGCTTAGATCTTCTGCTTATGCGTCATCTTCTACGACGGATTCTTCCACTGGTTCTACTTTTGCTCTAGTGGCTTGAAGCACTCAGAGCGAGGTTTCAGCACGGATGCGATTGCACTAGCTGAGGAGATCTGGAAGGTGAGAGAGCGGGAGTCTCTGGAAGCTTCAATTGAAACTGCGTTCGAAGCTATTAGATCTCATGGAACTGATTCTCATGTCGTTCCAACTCATTGCAGTGAGAATTTCTTCCTAATTTTTTTTGTTTAGTTCGGGACTTAAATTTTTTCACTCGCTTCCGTTCAGAATTTGTTTAGACAATCTCTGTGTTTGTGAGGGAGGTGTATTGAATTTGAGTTCTCTATTAACTCCAGTTTGTGTTTAGTTCAGCTTCATACGAATACTTTCTCACTTGCTTCTATCATTTCAATGATTCCAAATTATAAAGCTAGTAAGGTACCTTTTATGGAAATTTAGAAGATCGATAGTAGTTACTATTCTGAGGTATATATGTATGTCTCTCTAATAATTCCTTTTTAAATGGAAGATTGAACTTACTGATTATAAAACAGTTCGCTAAATAGATGACCTTGCAGACTCTTCATAAGCTCTTTATTATCAATGCTGGATCCGGCTTTAAAATGTTATGAAAAGCCATTAAGACATTCCTAGATATTTGTACAATAGCAAAAGTTCAATTATGGATCATTATTATATTCCATCATATTATTCCATTTTTAGATATCTTGAACTAGCAAAATTCTTATTCCAATGACACTAATTTTACTTTTGGCATGCCAACTATGTTATAGTTACTGTGATTGATGGTGGCAATGGATTGGCACTAGTGATAATGGTGGTTTAGTTGTTAGTGATTATATAAATCTTATTAATATTTAAGTTGATAGTACACGTTAAAGGTTTTTTTTTCTTTTGGTTTGTAATATTATCTTGCTTTTGGTTGAACTGATTATTTTGGTTTGATTTATAGTAAGAATTTGTCTCCTATTTTTCTAAAGGCAATATATTTGTATTATAACAAATTTTAACTGTTATTATATTTTATCTACTTATGTGAATGATTAATCCTTGATTGGAAAAAACAAATTATCCCCTCATTTTTGTTATTTCTACCGGAAAGAAGAAGGTGATTTAAGAAAATAGTATGTCAAGAGCTGAAGATATGGCTTCTAAATTCTTGGGGCTTTCATAGGATTCCAAATTTTATGTCAAGAGCTCTGGCTTCAGATCTCTTTATGAATTTTTCTCCACCTTTTTCGTTTAATTGTTTTGCTATTCTCCTTTTCTTGATTGAATTTGTTCAGCGACAATAGTATGGCGATTGTCGCAACACACTAGATGCTTTGGCTTTTCAAACATTATGGATATTTTTTACTTGGTTGATATAAGTACTAAATTTCATGTGTAGATGTGATTTTTTTTATTATCAATTCTCAACGGAGTTAGTTTGAAATGTCCTGATCTGAAGATTTTCTACATCAAGATCAAGCCGTAACAATCGAAAGTATGCATTCTTTTTAACCTTTTCTCCCCATTTTTATTTGAAGCAAATGTAGCATGAAAATTTTAGATTTGTTGTCATAATACTGATTTTATGCCACTGTTCCTTTTTACTAGGTGTGGAAAAGATCATTTGTTAAACTATAAGTTACCAATTTATGCACTCGTCTGAATCATCAACTAAATATTCTAAGCTTGTGTTGTCTGCAGAAAGGATGACTTCTTTTCATTTTGATTCTACCATCCCTAAAATTTAGAGTAATGAGAAATATATCAAAGTCCTTTAATTTTTAACCCATTTTTTACACTTCATTGCTGCAGCATTAATTATAGGATGAATATTCTGCACAACATTTAAAATGAAAATAAGAGCTTAAAGAAATTAGTAAAAGTAATTTAACACAAGCTGCTGCAAATTTATATATTTTACCACTTTACCATATGCAACTTGTTTTGCATTGTCACTTTTTCAAAATATGGCATTGCCTATAATTATTCTTTATTATATTTGCTTTTCTGTGACAGGATGCGGTTACTGAAAATGAATTTGAAAAAAATTGTTTGCCAATCATTGTTTCATCTTCAGCTTGGTATATGTTTTCTGCCATTGTTTTCATTAAATAGTGAAAATTTTGATTTAAATATGTAAATTTAATTGATCTAAGCTGTCATTTCATACCAATTTGATTAATGTAATTTGTTTAAATTTTTGTTCATTTCATACTAATTACTAATTTTTTAAAGTTAAATAATCTTTAGTTTGATTGATGTAATTTTTTCAATCAATAATAGTAGTTTATAACTTTTAAATATGTTTAGTTTCAATTTTAAATTGTTTGTAACCGTTTAGTTTGATGCAATTTTTTTTTAAATTTAGTTTTTGTAAGGATTTTAAATCGCCACAGAAATTTTAAAAAATTGCAAAAAAAAATCAAATCAAAACCTCCACAAAGCAGATAAATAACCGCCACTAAATTATGTCTTGGGGTTCTGTAAAACCGCCACAAATAAGTTCGTGGTACCTCAAATTTGGAAGGGTTAGAAAACTCCCACCAATTTTTTGGTGGGGGTTTCAAACCCCCACAAACCAGAAAAAAATCCACCATAAATCAACTTGAATCCTGTAGTGCGTATAAAATGGGAGGTCGCGAAGTATACCACAGTAGTAGGGCAACTATACAGATCGAGGGTTGTCCCAGTCCCTCCTCAAATGCGTAGAGTCAGACGACATGAATTACATACTTTGTGAAATTCACAAAAAATGCTGTGGCCATCACATTGGGGACAAAATCCTAACTCAGAAATTCATCCGAGCCAGGTACTTTTTAGATCTATTTTGACTTGAGTGTCGAAGTATCTTTGCAAGTATTACTTCGGCCACTCCAAAAATCCAATCTCGTCACTGTCTCGACTGATGAATCTTAGATCCATCTCACAACTCCTATCAGCGATTTCGTGTACAATTAGAAATTATAATCTTAAAGCTTTAATGATTTGGTTGGTGATTTTGAACTCTTAGAAGTGTGATCAAAGTTCGGGACTGAAGTAGCGTTTTAAATCAAAATTGTTTAGCAGGTTCGTCAAAAGATCCTAGGACCCCAACTTGCCAAAATTGATGAAACTAAATATGAGTTATGTTCTTGGTGATAGCATGATAGAATATCAATGGTTTGAATCATATTTAGATATATTTTTTAAATTAAAAAAAACTTTAAAAACTTATCAGGTCTTAGGATTGAGACTTGTATCCTGTGAGCAGCGAAAGAAATTAGTCCAGAGACTCAGATTTTAGTAGAAAACTTAGATTTAGTTTTAAAGTTGTTTTCGAGGTCTTAGCTAAGAGAGATATAGACTTAATCTTTAATTTTGAATAGAGTTTCTGAGATCCCTAAAGAATACACCAAGCAACAATAAAGGAGATAATATATAGTTCGAATTTTACTATTTGAATAAATAATATTTAGAAGAGATTATGTTTTAATTTTTATCTGCTAAACTTGAATAAGAAACTGGTACTTCTTAGGGTCCTATATGTTTTAATGTTCTTAATTAAGGATTTCCAAATGCAAGAAAATGAAAACCAAAGTTCTTATAATTGATAAACTTTGAAGAACAAGTCTTAAGAATTAATTTAATTTAGAGAAGTTTCATCAAAGTTACCATTTCCAAGTAATTAGGCGAAGAATCATAGCAACTTGTAACATGAACCAAGTTAAGAAAATAGCCGAAAAACAGTGTGTATACAAATATAAGAAAATATATTAGACCTTTCTGTTTTCCTAATTTCTCGTCAAATGGACAGCAAATAGAGCTAGAATTTGATTCTGAGATCCTTCAAAGTTTGCATTCTTCTCCTAATTTCTACTTTTATTAAAGTTTACCCTTAAAATATTCACTATGACTTCACTAGTGAAACGTAGTTGAAGAAAATTTCTATATAATTCGCTGTTTCTATCTTGCCCTGGGCACAGAATGTGTAGTTTATGGTTGACGGAAGGAGACTCGTTATTTCCAATAATTGTGGGAAAAAGGAGTGTGACATATAGGGGTGTCCGCGGATCGGATCGGATCGGATATGGCCAAAAATTCGATCCGATCCGCATTAAAATCATCGGATCGGATCGGATCCAATATCCGCAACTTTTAAGGTTGGATCCGATCCGCACATTTGCGGATCGGATCGGATCGGATATCGAATATATCCGCAAAACACAAAAATAGTTTTAAAGGCTTATTTTTTATTAAAAAAATATCAATAAAATTCATTTTTTCTATTCTTTTAAATATGTTTACTCTTAAAATAATATTAAACATACTTTTCTTAAATAATAAATTAAAATAATACAACATATATTATAATTATTAGTTGATTTATTTATTTCTTTAATTTTGCGGATACGCGGATATGCGGATCGAATATGCGGATACCAACACAAAATCCGCAATTCGATCCGATTAGTGTGTGGATCCGATCCGATCCAATGCGAAAGCCTTGCGGATCGGATCCATATCCGCAATTTTCGGATCGGATTCGGATAAACACCGTGGATATGCAGATCGAATTCGATCCATGGACACCCCTAGTGACATAGAAGCCATTAGAGAAGTTGACAAGTCTTTTTGTAAAATGGCTGAACGCTGCACTTGGAATAATAACTATGCGCCTTCGCTTCTCCATGTCAATGTCATAGATTTATGCTTTTGGACCATGGACCAACATATTTATAATAAAAAATTCTGAAAAAAAACTCGTCAAAAATTTTGTAAACCGACAAAATAAAAAATTAATAAGTATTAAGTTTACAACTTTTATGTGCGAATTTTTTTTATCTTAATTTAAACATGAATAAGTTTTAGTTTTTTTATTTTATCAAATTTTTTTTAGAGGAGTTTGATTCAAAATTATGGAGCTTTTGTTTATCCAAGTTTATAGGTAAATAATACTTTTAGTTGGATTAAATTTCTAAAGTGATTTTTCTAATGTATGAGTTTTATTATTTTAGTATTTAAAATTTAAAATTTATTATACTGATATTTAAAATTTAATACTGAATTAGTAAATAAAGTATTGAGTTGGTTTTGAATTATCATTTTTATCACAAATTAAATGATGTTATTTTATTTTAGTACATAGACAAGATAAAAATAAAAAGACAAATAAATTTATATGATATTTAAATCGTTTTAATTTTTTTTATTTTTTCAAATAATGTCATTTAATTATGTCTAACATGATAAATCAAAATTAACTCAGTATTTTATTTATTGATTTAATACAAAAAATAATTTAAAAATCTATCTAAAACCAAATTTCAAAGATTAATATAATATGTTTTAAATTTAATAGACTAAAATAATAAAAATTGCAAAACTCTAAGACTGATACGAAAATTTAGCCACTTTAGTTGCTTTTCCATTATGAATGAGCCTTTATGGTTTTTTGACGGATCTGTCTAAAATCATCTCAAGTCTTTTAAACTTATCTGATGCATCATTTAATTTACAACATTAAATTAGATTTATAAAAGATCTAATAATTTATATTTAATTTATTTAAATTTATTAAAAATTACATCAAAAGATACAAATCTTTTGATATTTTAAAATTCTCCCCATGTAAAATTTGAGAACTAAACCCTAATTTTAACTGGTTGTTGCCTTCTTCCTCCTGGCCATTATCCTCCACTTCTTCCCCAACCTTCTTCTTCACCAGATACCTTCATATGTTTCAACTCAAATTCTCAATTTCATTCAAATTCCTTTGAATTGTTTCAGACGCAGTGCCTCACCACAACAAGGACCACCTCTCATCCCTCAAATCCTTCTTCGTCCCTTCCTCCTCCGCCCAAAACCGTCGATGATGTTTGAAAAGACATGAATCTAACCCACTGTGACAGAGACTCACCTCAATCTAATCACCGCCTGTTCGAGAAAATGACCATTGAGGCTTTCCTATAAAAAAACGTTGCCGTCACGAATGACGACATCACCGTTGTTGCTCCTTTTTATAATCATCATCCTGTTCCTCATCAGTTCCCGCAGGTGCCCGCCGTTGAAGGCTCATCCTCCTCTGCGACTGAGCCTTTTGCCAATGGGATGCTGGGGTGGCAAGTGGAGTCCCAGCAACCTCTTCAGCATCAGGAGGAGGCGATGGTGGTGGAGGAGGAGTTGCAGCTGCGGTGGCAAAGGGGAAGAGAAGGGTGGTGGAGGAAGCAGTGGACAAGGCCACACTTCAATGAGTCTGCTCCTAGGTTCAGGGATCGCAAACAGGTACCTGCCCCCTTTTTTAATTTTTTTTAATGAAGTTTCATTTTTTATATAATTCTATTTGATGTTTGGAAAATAGAGATTCTTATTTTGGTTTTTTCTAAGGCCATCCTTCTTGTATCTTGTTTGCCGGAACTTTATGTCAGGAAGCCAGAATGCTTAATTGCCATCGTAGAGTTATGTGTGAAGCTGCCAAAAAGTCATTGAAAGAGAAGAAACTGCACATTGGTCCATGGAAGAAGAGTAGATTCATGCAACTAAAGTGGTCAGGCTTCAATCAAACATTGACTTTAGCAAATTCCATGGGTGATATTCCAGCTAATGAACCTTACCTGAGAATTTCTGGTGCTCCTACTGTGCTAGTCACATGAAAGTAATTGAGTGAGGTGAAGGTTGAATCCCAATGGTGACTTTTGCAGAAGGATTTTAAATTGAGACCTTGTAGTAGAAACTCATAATTTAATGTTCCAAGTTATGTAATAGAAACTCTGTTTTGTGTTGTAAATAGTTTGATCTAATTTGATCAAGGTCAATTTACGTGTATGAGACATAAGCTTTGCACTATTATCATGAGTGCCAACAGATACCAGGAAAAAAAATTAAAGCAAAGAAGCTTTTGCAAAAGGGGTTTCAGTATGTTTTACTTGATACATGTGTCAATGAATCATTCAAATTTTCAAAACTTAATAGTTGACCAAAATTACAAAAACTCAATAGTTCTACACTTCAGGAATAGTTGGAAAAGAAGGCAGCCATTTTCTGCAACCTCGATATACAAGACTTTCCCATAGTGCTTACTGCATGATGAAATAAAGAAAAGCTCTCTCCCTTATATAAAGAGCTTTAGGTCAATTTTTTGGTTGAAGGTCTTCTTAACGTGCATGCCATCACACACAATTCATTCTTATTTTGACTTCTTATATATATATATATGAGAGCTTCTTTAGATAAGATTTCAAGTTCTAAGTCCATTACTTCTCAAATATTATTATTAACAGAAAGTCAAAAGCCCCTTTTGGCATTAAAATCAGAAGTCCTTTTGTACTTCATTCTTGACACTAAAATACTTTATCATCTGTATTTTCAATTAATATATGAATTGTTCAAATACATTGATTTTCTCTAATAAATCCAAAAATTTATTTAAAAGTATTAATTTTCTAATCTACTAGTACAAAATTTCTGCAGAGGGGATAGGAAAATGCATAAAAACTACTTGGCAAATGACTCCCTAAAGTAACACCATCAATAGTGAAGGAGACACTGTTAGAACACCTAAAAAACCTTTAAGTTTCTAAGCAGCAACTATTTTAGTTGAACACCTAGACTGCAGCCATAACTTGATTGCTTCGTTTGTAGTAAAAAACCAGCCAGCCTTATGAGTAGCCTCATAAAATGGAGCATTAAGTTCCCTCAAATGTGATTCGAAGACACTAACAAAACCTTTATCTGCAAGCTTGTGTTTCCCATCAACACCAACTTTTTCCATACCTAAGGCACAATCAACCATATATATTCAAGATTCTTTGATATAGATCCAACTAAGCCACACGATGAATCAAAATTCCAAAAATCACTAAAATGGCAGTACAGTCAACTATATATTATTCATTTTATGAAGTCTAGCAACCTATAAAGCAATTTAACATCAATAAATAGCATTCTTGGCTGTAAACACTAAGCAACAACAATCATCCAAAGGTAAGTGCATTCACTAAAAAATGAATAACTCATTCAACTGTTCTAAAATTGTTAAGATTCAGAGTGATGTAAACATTTTCCAAAAGCATAATTAATAAAAATAGCAAAAAAAAAAAAGAATTTAAACTCTTCTTTGATTGATGCAACGGATGGTTCACAACTCTGTCTCATCATCATCATTTGCCCCTGAAATTTAAGCTTCAGAAAAATTCATAAAAACAAGTACCAAAATTGAATATAAACATAAACCCATAAATTAAAATCATGAATAGAAATCAAACAGCAATAACAAATAAAAAATAGAACATCATGAACATAAACATAAACCCAGAAATTGAAATCAGAATCATACAAACAAATACCACAATTGAATAGAAACATAAACCCAGAAATTGAAATCATGAACAGAAATCAAACAGCAATAGCAAATAAAAAATATAACATCATGAACAGAAACATAAACTCAGAAATTGAAATCAAAATCATAAAAACAAATACCAAAATTTTTTAACCCTCATAAAGAGAACCCAAAAAATTTCAAAATAAACAAAGCAACTAATTGAATGAAATGAATTGACTTCAACAAAACAGATTCATACAACAGAACATAAAAGGATAAAAAAAAGGAGCTAAATCAAGCAAATTCATACCCGAGGTTGAGGATCTATTGGAACACTGGAAGTGGAACGATGAAGGGGGAGACGGAGCACCCCGGCGCAGACGACGATATTGACTCTCTGAGACCCACGCCACCGCTCTGAGGGTGAAGACGAACGACACGAAGAGAGAAGAGAGATACTAAGAATGAATGAGACAATGAGGTGCTGGGCTGAAAAGAGAGAGAGGATGATACTGACGCCGGGTGAGGGCTCGAGACCGGCAACGAATGCTTGATGCACGGAAGAGAACAGATTAATCGTGGAGTAGGTTGTGGTGATTAGTGGGTAGAGAGGCAACAAAGGTTAAAGGTAAAATAAATTAGGGTTATCTATTATGAATTCTAAAAATACATGTGGTAAATATAAAAAATTGATAATTATTATTAAACTTTCATATGAGTTATATTTATAAATTAATTATTATGTATTTTAAAAAAGCTCAAAAAAGTTGAGCTTATTAAAGACAGATCCTTTTTTGACCGTCAAAAAATTATAATAAAAACTTATAGAAGAGCTAGGACGCGGTGCATTATTATTGCCGTGGAAGAAACGTACATAATTTCATATAGAGCTATTCTTCGCATACAAGCGATTAAAATCTGTAAATCTTACAAGTTCAATTAAAACTAACTCAAAATGCGCTTCAAACCATTCTTCTTCTTCTTCGTCTTCTTCTTCTTCTTTTCTTTCATTTTTTGCTTTCTCTTTCTCCTTCTTCTTCTTTTTGCTGCACATTCTTCTTCCTCTTACTCTTCTTCTTCTTCTTTTCTTTCGTTTCTGCACATTCTTCCTCCTCGTCTTCCTCTTCTTCTTCTTCTTCTTTATTTACGTTTTTTTCTCTCTGTTTTCTCGTTTTTTTTCGATTTTTCATGGTGAAATCATTTTTGAAGAAGAAGAAGCAGCAGAAGATGAGAAGGAGAAAGAGAAAGAGTTCTGAATTATGCATAAGATGTACTTCAACAAATTTTGGGTGTATTTTTTAAATCTTTTGGGTGTATTTCTGTAATCCTTTGAGTGTATTCCTATAATCGTTTTGGGTGAATTCCTGTAACCGTTTGGTGTATTTTTGTAATCATTTGGGTGTATTTCTGTAATCGTTTGGGTGTATTTCTGAAGTTTCATTATCTTCAAAAGAATTATAGAAATACACCCAAAGGATTACGAAAATACACCCAAAATATTTAAGAAATACACCCAAAATTCGTTGCATAATTCAGAACTCTTTCTCTTTCTCCTCATCTTCTGCTGCTTCTTCTTCTTCAAAACGGTTTCAAAGCTTAATTTCAAAAACCATGAAAATCGAAAAAAAAAAAAAGAAGAAGAAGAGGAAGAGGAAGAGGAAGAAGAAGAAGAACCGTTTTGAGTGTAGCGCTTTGAAAACAGAAAACGATTGAATAACGCATTAAAAGGCCCGTATATGTAACAACTTGTAAAACTTGTAAGTCAAAAAGACTTGTATGTGTAGCACTCCTCTTTGATGTGAGCTCATATGCAAGAGTTCTAATAATTATATTAAGACTATACTATTAAATATGTCTTAGAAAATTTAATTATTCACAAAAAATTAAAAAGATGAAAAAAAAAAGTGCTGTCAAAGTTAAGTATGAATCATTGTACATTGTTCAAAAAGATAGTGGGTACATCGATTTCAGAAAATTTTGACACTCTAATTTCAAATTTTTAATTTATAATACTTTAAAAATTAGATCTAGAATTTTTAGTTGCATTAACAAATAAATAATGTACAATAAAAAAATATATCTCAATTATAATAGCCTAATAGACAAAAAAAAATTATAATAGCCTAATATGTTGTGGCCCAACCCTTTGTTTTTTTTTTTTCAAATTTTATGAAACAATTAAAAAACCTAACATTCTTTTTGTTCAAAAATATTGCTAGGACATTCACATGAATAAAATAAATAATGTTTAAAATTAGATAAATGTTTTAAAGAGTAAATATTTTTTTCGACTCCCAACTTTTTGTCCGTGAAATATGTTGCACCCCTATTATATTGAAACTTCTAATCGGTCCTCATCTTAAAAGAGATTTGAACAACTCAATTTCTATAATCAGTTAGCAATAGATTACCTATATGATGTGTTAGTTTAAAAATCGGTTACAGGAATCGAGTTATTAACTTCTCTTTTAGAATGAGAGTCGATTGAGAGTTTTAATATGATTAAAATGCTAACATATTTTTTAGACAAAAAGTTAGAGACTGAACAAAATATTTATTTTATATAAAATAAAAATAGACTACACAAACATTTTTAACACATTTATATAAAAATAAAAATTTAGATATAATCAATTTCACCTCATCTTTTATAAATTTAATTCGTTCAGTTCAAAAGAAAAGATCCGTCTCGTATCCTAAATCCTAATCCGATAAATCTATGTTCTAGGATTACGTGAGAATCCCAAATTCACCTTGTATTACCTTAATAGTTGATTACTTCATTTTTATTTTTAGATAGATAGATAAGAGTATAAGACTTCAAATTATTGGCTATAGGCTATAGCTATTGAAATGAACGTGGTAGCTACGCGCAAGGCAGTAGTCAAAGTCAATGAAGTGATGCTGGAGTCAACTACTTTAACTCTTTTACGACCAACTATCCCAAAAGGAAAGGGAAACGAAGATAGCGTGACCCATGCACTATTTTCTCGGCAACTTCACTTATTCCAAGTTTCAACACCCTTCTCAGCTCCAATCTTCGCCATTTTAGCTTCACAACTCAAGAATCTATCTTCGCACTTCTTTTCTTTCTTTATTGTCATGCTTCGCTTCTTTCGCTTTTGCTCTCTTCATCATCATCTAAGGTGTAAGCCACTTCCCAATTTGCAAGAAAGCTACCAGGTGTGTGTGGAATTCAAAAATTTTTTAATTACCGTTCTTGTTATTTCTTTTTTTTTAACTCTCAGTATTTCGCCGAGTTGGTGCGAACAAGTTTCGAACCACATTTGTGGATATTCGTGTAATACGCTTGTTTTAATACAACTTTCTTTTATTTTTGTTTCAGGAGCATAAAGTGATTAGCAAATTGTCCACAGCAGGTTGCGTTGAATTGTAATTATTTTTATCTTTATTTATTTTTCTCACTTAATTTACTCTTACATTTGAAATAATCAACCAATAAGTAGCAGCAAAACTGCAATATACTTAGGGTGCGTGTGGAATTGACACATTTGCATAGAATTTTCAGGTATTTTTGGATGTAATTTTTTTCATATGTTTTTAACTATTAAGTAAATATAGTAATTAATTTTTTAATGTGAATTCCTAAAACTATTTTTAAACAAATCATTAAAATGAGTTATTATATTAAAAATAACTTATCATAAAGTTATTCTTAAAAATTGATTTTTGAACCACACGCACCTTATAAATTTATTCTTATGATTAGATTAGTCGTAGGTTGTCAACCAAAAGTATATATATTACTGTAGTACTTATTATATTGGACTTAAGTAAAAGGAAATTACGCGCAAAGACCACAAAAGAACAAATCAAACGTTATTACTGCTTAAAGGCTAAAGCAAATTAAAAACAACAACAATGTTCGAGAAATTGTGGAAAATGACAAATTAGAAAGAGAAAACGCGAATTTTTTTATCTAAATAAACAATTACACATTTTTATACTAAACTTACTTTTATACTCTATTTTCTCTCTTCTAGCATTTGATAGGGTATCTAGCGCAAAATCTGTTACAAATCTCTGTTTTGACGCAAACACTTTAAAATTCACATGAAATTCCATTGCAACTTCCACTCCAACAGCTGCCACATGAAAACACAGAGCTTTGTCCGTATTTCTTATTTCTTGGTTTCAGTTTCTTCATTTTACGATTTCTGTCCATATCTCTCTGTTTCTTTAGCTTCTACGTATACACACACAATGGAATCAACGCAAAACCAAGATCACACTTCCGTTTCATACCAGAACGTCGTCGTAATGAGACACGCTGACCGCCTCGACAACTTCGACCCATGCTGGGCCTCCACGGCCGCCCGTCCCTGGGACCCACCGCTATTCGAAGCGGGTCGCCTTCGGGCATTCCAAACGGGTCGGAGTCTCCGAGACACTCTCGGATACCCCATTCACAGGGTCTTTGTCTCCCCCTTCCTCCGCTGCGTCCAGACAGCCTCCGAAGTCGTCTCCGCTCTCTCCACCGTTGATGCCGCGGAAGTCAAGGTCAGAGATGGTTCACTATTTTCTCTCTTTATTCTACCGTGAAATTTAATATTCTCTCTCCTTTACGTTAACAATTGTAGGTGTCTGTTGAATATGGATTGTGTGAAATGATGAACAAGATGGCGTTTCGTAACGGTGTTGCCCCTAATGATGGAAATTGGGGCTTTAATATAACACAGCTTGAAGCCATGTTCCCAACAGGGACACTGAGTAGTAACGCAGAAAGGGTGGATAAAGAGGTAAACACTCAAGAGGAATTACAAATTATACATTTTTTCGATAGATAATAATTTAGTCAAATATATCAAAATCATCTTTCCGATTCTCAACTAATAATTTTATATAGAGACAAGTTCATGTAAGTCTTCACCTGAATTTATTTGTTTATTTATTTTTCAGCTGCCTCAATGGGAAGAGTCGTTTGAAGAAACACGGGATAGATATGAGCGCATATTTAAGGAGCTTGCAGATAAATATCCTGCTGAGAATATGCTGTTTGTTACACATGGTAAAGAATAACTAATTCTCCTAATCCTTATAGTTTACATTTAAGAGAGATTTGTTTATCCATCAAGCTGAACTATTATTGCAGGGGAAGGAATTAAAGTGGCTGTATCTTCGTTCAGAAAAGATGCCAAAGTTTATAAAGTTGGGTACTGTGGATATGTACAGCTTAGACGCCCTATTTTGAAGAAAGATCAATCATTTGTTACTGGAGAATTTGATGTACTTACTGATAGTGATCAAACTGGTGTAAGCTATAATATTACCAAACCCTCTAACCAATGACACCAAGTCAAAAACAATGTAATTAGCTCTATTTTCAATCTGCTCTACCTTCTTCAGTGTGTTTCTAACTTTGTAATTGTATAAAACTTTTAAAATATTACTTTTCATTTTGTGTCTAAATTTATCTTTATAAACTAAGAAATGATAAGAAATACAGCTTAATCAAGATTAATTGAATCAAGTTAATATTCTTATTAATTCGTTTACATTTAGTAGAGTTACTAATAAAAATGTTTTAATTAGTGTTGCTTATTTTATTTGAAATTCCAAATAAAATTTTAAAAATAAAATGTATTTGGGATCAAAAGGTGGGATTTAGATCCTTTAAATTTCAAAAAGTGTAAGTTTAACAACCACAAATAATTGGCTCAAACCACTCAATTCAGTCACCAAAAAAAAAAAAAACCACTCAATTCACATATATGATGCTATCTCTCTTCTCTCAAATGCACCAACTCTTAAAAAAAAATTAAGAAGGATTTTTATATACACGAGCATAATCATCACATGAAACTTCCTATTACAAGCACATGAATTACCACTAATTTATAGTTGCAATTGACGGTTTTCAAGTCTTAATAACTAAGCTATTTCAAATAAACTCCACTTAGTATCTAGACAAGGTTCTAACATAACAAGTTGGCACCTTTTCATTTCAATTTGATAAATACTTTTGGCTTGTTCAAATATTAAAATATTTTTTAAATTTAATTTTGAATTTTTCAATTAAATTAGTTTATCAAAGATTAAAAATTAATTATATTTGTCTTTCAATCTCTTTATTAATAATTTGTCAATAATTAATGTTGTAAAATATTAATTGACAACGTACATAATACGACAATTCTAATTTAATATTGACTAAATATATTTATGAAAATATATTAATTTAGTTCTTTTCTCTAATTACATGAACCTTATTGGTACGTGTTTCAAATGTTCGTAATATAAAAAGATTAAATAGTATTTAATAGTTATTAGTTTTTTTTGTGACAATAGTTATTAGTTTATTTCGATGTATTTTGATTTTTGTTTATTTAATTATTATATTAGATTTTATGTTTATGAGTTTTAGGTTTTTTTGTTTTAATCTAATTAGAGGTTATAAATATCTCATGAGTTATTGTAGTAACAATATTGAGTGATTAGAAATGCCAAAGCACTTTTTGATTTCGTGATGAAACTATGATGTGAACAAATGAAGTTGAGTGTGTTCCTCTCTTGTTACACGGGGAATTTGGTAGGAGGTTGAAGAACCCTTTCATTCAATTCTGGTGTCAACAAGTTAGGTAGAGGAGTTTTGTTGTATCAAGAAATTTGATATAAAGTAAAGTGATTCTCTTTGTATTTAATTTTAACTTATCTTTTTTGTTTTTATTTCAATTACAATTTATCTTTTCTATTCAATTTCAATTCTTGTCTTATTTATTCTTTTTTTTATCACCTATTCCCAATATACCTAATGATTAAATTGATAGATTTTTAAAATATATTTAGTCAATGTCCAATTGAAGATATTAGGTGTCATATATGTTACCAATTAATATTTTATATCATTAATTATTGACAAAAATTGTTAATGGAATAACTGAATGATAAATATGATTAATTCGTAATATTTGAAGGACCAATTTAATTGATAAAATTTTTCAAAAACAAATTTAAAAAATATTTTATTTTTTAAAGATTAATTTGATTATTAATTCTTTGTACATAAAGTATAATTCTCAGTATTTTTTAGGCATATATATATTATTTTAAAACTCTTTGTCTTAGTTTCTAATGCCTAATGGCACCAAAATTGCCTAGTTTAAATATTTATACTTCAAGTTAATTATAATTCGATTAGTGTGAAGAAAGCAAGACTTAATTAACAGTATCTAAGAATATTTTTTGCACTATTTTTTGAAAAAAATTTTTCTAAAATAATTGTGAATTGGAAATTTTGATCACTACAACTCCTTGTGATGTATCTCATTTCAATAAAAAAAAAATTAAAGCAATTATTTTTAGACAAAGTCCATATAATTTACTAATTACACAGTTGAATCACAAAAATACAAAATTATTTAAAATTATATAAAAAGTGAGAGAAATTAATTCAAAATTTATAAATATATGTAATTACTACTCAAAAAATTAGGTTTTAATTGCTATTCAAATACTTATATATCCATTATGATTTTATCATATCATCGATCTGGAGTCAATTAAATGTCAGTGGTTTTTAATAAGATTTTTTTTTGTTTTTTTTTTAAATATTTTGAATCAATATGTTATTAGATCAACTTAATTAAATTTATTAAAAAAAATTATTCACTTAATACTAATGTATTCTTCTACCTTATATGGAATCGTAACTTATTTTTTATGCAAAGTATTATCTTCGCCTTTAACGTTTGGATCAATAATTTTTAATTTGCTTTTTAATGTTTTAAAAATTATATTTTTGTTCTAAAAATTTTTAAACAAATTTTATATTATTCTATTATTAAATTTATGTAAATAATTAATGGAATGAGTAATGTGGACATTAACAATATTACTGTTAAGTTATATTTTTTTTTCTTATGTTAAAGAAACATAATTAAAAACTCTTTGTAACACTTTCTATTTTTAATATCTTACATGTAAATTAAAAAATCCTCAAATTCTATTGATCAATTATCAACGCTCCAAAAATTACAGAAAAAATATTTACATTGGTGATTATTAGTCGGTCAATTTTATTCACGTATTAAAATCAAACATTATTAATTTTTAAATATTCTAATTGTTCATGTCAAACTTAATAATAAGACAACATTAACTCTATTTAAAATTTTTTAAGACTGAAATATAATATTTAAAACTTTTTAAGACTAAAATAAGAATTTAAAACGTTAGACATCGAAATAGAACTTAACCAAAACATTGAGGATCAAAATAATACTTTATCTTAATTTTTATTCTTTTGATCAATACTAATTTTTATTAATTATAATTTTTAAATTAAGTATCTATAAACTTGTATCTAATAATATTCCATTCTTTCAAGATTTTTGTAATGATAAAAATTTAATTACAAGTTTTTATTAATTATAAAAATTTAATTATAAACTTTTAAAATATAAAGATTAATTTGTAAATTTGACAAAAGCCTATAAGAACCTTCACATTAATTAAATCATATTGTTAATACCGAAATCAGGATAAAATAATATTAAATCTTAGTTTGGTAAAGCTTTTACTCTTCAAAAGTAGTTTATAAAAGCTAACTTTTAAAAGATGACTTTTTAAAAGTTGTGGCATTTATGTTTGGTAAATTAAATTAAAAATAGTTTTCAATAAACACAAGCAACAATAATTGTGTTTGGTAAAATAACTTTCAAAATTTAAAAATACTATAATAGACATAAATGCAAGTATTAAATTTGAAAATTAGTTAACATATGAAGTTATATTAGACTTTTAAATTTTGAAAAGCACAAGCCAACTTTGAAAAACTCTACCTTAGATGCTTTCAAAAGTACCCTAATTTTTTAAAAGCTGCAAGCACAACACATGATCTTTTTTATTTACCAAACATAAAATGAGGAGCTTGAGCTTTTAAAAAGCACAAACACCTCTTTAAAAAGCTTTACCAAACCAAGCCTAAGAAAGAATATCTCCAATATTGTTACTTACATACTAAAGTTAGTATTGAGAGCAACAGCCCAAAAAGGATAAGCCTAACTAGTAATAGTCCACTGCAGCCCAATGAATCAATAGCAGCCCATTAGTTAATACTTCTCAAGAATAGTTAATAAATGTGGATGTACAAAAAGGGATCAATTTTTGTTAGGGTTGGATATATAATTCCTTTTAACTCTGTAAACATTTTTCTTCATTCATTCAATAAAAGTTACTCCATTAATTCTTTAAGATTCTTTTTTCTTCCTTTTGCTATTGGTTCTTGTTTTCTTCATCACCTGTTCTTGCTGTTCTGTATTACTTAGCTTTTAGCAATCTTTCTTTTTCTTTCATGGTATCATGAGCATCTGGTTTTTCTCAACTATGGATGCATCTCTATATTCATCTAACAATTCACCTCCTGGGACCAATAACAACAACAATTCAAACCCTGAAAATTCTGCCAACAATAACAATAATCTTCTTGCGAATCTCAATTTCTTTTCTTTCCCACCTCAGTTGTTCAACTCCTAACCCTTTATTCCGATTAGTGATAAATTAGGAGAAAGAAATCACAAAACTTGGCAACAACAAGCATTGGCAACAGTTCGAGGTCAACTTTTGGAAAATCATCTCTATAAATATCGTGTTCCTCCCAGATTCACTATGATTGAAGATCAACAAAATGGAATCAAGTCATCAGCTTATACCCAGTGGCTTCAAGATGATTATAATCTCCAGTCTTAATTTTTGGCATCTATTGATCCTGTATTCAAAACCATGTATTCAAAACCAAAATGGTTGGTTGCTCTTTTAGTCATGAAATTTGAGGCAGAATTGAACAACATTTTGAGGAATCTATCACATATCGTGTCAAATAGCTCAAAGCACAGATAAAGATTATCAAGAAGCAAGGTTTAACAGCTTCTGAATAATTTTTGAAGATTAAGGAGATTGTAGATTCTTTAGCAGCTTTAGGCTATCCTTTAACTATTGAAGAACATGTTGATGCACTTTGAAGGATTGACTGAAGAATATCAAGTTTTAATTCACACTGTCAATTCCAAGCGACAAATTTTTAGTCTTTGTGAGGTTGAAATTCAAATTTTAACCTTTGATGATATGCTTGATAAATTCTGAAAATCCACAACATCTATGATTCAAGCTAATATCTCTCAGAGTTCATTTCCTTCCAATTCCAATCCAGGTCGTGGTTTTGGAGGAAGAAGAGGTAGAGATGGTAGGTTTTCACGAGGAGGCAGATCCTTTTTCAATCAGAATAGGCCACAATGCTAGGTATGTGGTCGATTTAGTCACATTGCTTGGAATTGTTTCAACAGATTCAACTAGCATATACCTCCTCCATCACAAAATTCTCAGACTCCCTCTTCTACCTCCTTCACCAATTCTCCAAACTCTTCTAATCTGTCACAAGCGAGTACCACTACAACTACATCACCACCACCCCTCCATCTTTTCATCATCCTACTGCCTACATAGCTGCTCCAAGATCTATTGCTAACTCCTCGTGGTACCCAGATACTGGTGCTTCCCACCACATTATTCCTGATTCATCTTTGTTTATCACATCTTCAGATTACTCAGTTCCTGACCAAGTTCAGATTGGGAATGGCTCAAGTTTGCATATATCTAAAATTGGTACTTCTTTATTATATGCTTATGATTCTAATAGATATTTCATATTACAACAATTAATTTATTCTCCAGAAATCACTAAAAATCTTATCAGTGTCTCCAAATTTGCTGAAGATAATGATGTTTATTTTTAATTTTATGCTCATGTGTGTTTTGTTAAATGCTAGCAAACTGACAAAGTGCTTCTTTAAGGACATAGACAGGGTGGCATTTACAAATTTTTCAATGTTACTGTTCCTAATTTTTCTCTAAATTCTTTACAACCTTGTGCTTTTCTTTCTTCCAAAGTTTCTTTGAAAAGACTTAGCCACACAGCCAAAAAAATTGTACTGACAATTCTATCAAGTTGTAATATTGACATGGATAAGAATAAAGATACTTTGTTTCCTGAGGTGTGTGAAAACTGTATGCATGCTAAAATGTATAAATTGCCTTTTAATTCCTCACTTACTGTTTATAATGAACCTCTCCAACTTGTTTACTCTGATGTTTGGGGTCTAGTATCCATTGTATCACACTTAGAATTTCGTTATTATATTACCTTTATTGATGTATATTCTCGGTATACTTTTCCTTTTTTACTTGTCTCTAAATCTCAAGTTCTGTTAGCTTTCAAATACTTTAAACAGCAAATGGAGAATATTACAAACCACAAAATAACAGCTTTTCAGTCTGATAATGGTAGGGCTGAGCGAAAATATAGGCACCTCATTGAAATGAGTCTTGCCATGTTATCTACAGCCTCTATGCCATTTATTTTCTAGGATGAGGCTGTTTTAACAGCTACTCACTTGATTAATCGCATCCCAACTCCAATTTTGGACAATAAATCTCCTTACGAGACCTTGTTTAACAATGTCCCTGATTATACTTCTCTAAGAGTTTTTGGTAGTAGTTGTTTTCCTCTTTTGAGGCCTTACAACAAAACAAAGTTAGATTTTAGATCTCATAAATGTGTCTTTCTTGGTTATGCCCCAAACTCAAGAGGCTATAAATGCCTTTCACTTATGGTAAACTTTATATCGCAAGATATGTTCAATTTGATGAAACCTCCTTTCCTTACAAGGAACTATTTGTTAAAACTGATTAGAATGACTCCTCTAAAGATTTTGATAAATCTAGTTCTTTTAACCATTTTATCCATAGTATAGGTTCTGTTTTAGGCTCTTCATCTCATAGTTCTTCTATTTCGAATATTCAGTATACTAATCGTACTCCAAGAGATGTTAGTAGTCATAATCCAAGTATTCCTATTAATTCTAATTCCATACACTGTGATATTAAAACACAACATTATATTCCCGTCTCTGGGATGCAAATCTGCCCTCCACCTATTGACTCTAATAATAATAATAATAATAATAATAATAATAATAATAATAATAATAATAATAATAATAATAATTCTGCACTCGTTCCTAAATCTGCAGATGCTCTTATATCTTCTAAACCTCCAAATCAACATCACATGCTCACCAGGTCTAAAATCGAAAATTTCAAACCCAAAACTTTAATTAGTAATGTTGATTTACACGTTTTACATGAAACACCTCCTAAAACACCTAGTGCTGCATTAGCTATTCCTCATTAGAAAAATGCTATGCAAGAGGAGTATGATGCCTTAATCAGAAATCATACTTGGACACTTGTGCCAAAACTTTAAAATGCCAAAATTATTGGCTCGAAATGGGTCTTCACTATAAAAAGGCTTTCCGGTGGCACCGTACAAAAGTACAAAACCAGATTGGTGGCTCAAGACTTCCACCAATCTGAAGGCTTTGATTTTGAACAGGTGTTTAGTCCTTTTATTAGACCTGCCACCATTCGTATTGTGTTAAGTATAGCTTTATCTAAAAACTGGTTTATAAGACAATTGGATTTTAATAATGCTTTTTTTAATGGTGATTTACATGAAACTATATATATGCATCAACCTACTGGTTTCTCTCATGATTCTAACAGTTTAGTGTGTAAATTAAATAAAGCCCATTATGGCCTCAAGCAGGCTCTGAGAGAATGGTTTCTAAAGCTTAGTAATACTCTAAACAGGTTTGGCTTTGTTAGTACTAAGTTTGATACATCTTTATTCATCAAACATGGCTCTCATCAGGTCATTTATATTCTATGTTATGTTGATGACATTATCATCACTGGTAATGATTCGAATGAAATTGATGTTATGGTACAAAAGTTAAACAAGATTTTTACTCTAAAAGATTTGGGAGAGTTATCCTATTTTCTTGGTATTGAGGTTCATAAAACTGAAACTGGACAGCTTCATTTATCCCAAACTAAACATATATAAAGACCTACTACCTAAATTAGGAATGAGTACAGCAAGTGCTATGCCTACTCCTATAATATCCTCTTTATAGTTACTGTCTACAAGTTCAGAACAATTTGAGGATTCGAAACTCTTCAGATCTGTTGTAGGTACATTGCAATATGTTACCATCATTAGGCCTTACCTAAGTTTTGCTGTGAGAAAGGTTTCTCAATTCATGCACAGCCCTTTACTTGCTCACTGGAAGGCTGTGAAGAGGATTTTAAGATACCTTCAAGGAACACAAGAATATGGTTTGCTCTTACACGAATGCAACGACTATAGGTTGTATGGTTTTTCTGATTCTGATTGGGCAGCAGATTTACAGGATCGGAGGTCTGTTTTGGGTTATTGTGTCTTCTTTGGAACTAATTTGGTTACTTGGTCTTGCAGGAAACAAACAACTATAAGTAGATCTTCAACTGAGGCAGAATTTCGAAGCCTGGCAGCCTGTGAAGCAGAGATAACATGGGTGAAGAATTTGCTGTCTGAGTTGAAGATTGCATTGACTACTATTCCATCAATATTTTGTGATAATTTAAGCACTGTTTTGCTCACTGCAAATCCAGTCTTACATGACAAAATGAAGCATTTTCAGTTAGATATTCAAGTTGTTCGAGAAAAGATCAACAAAAAGTCATTACAAGGTATACATATTCCTAAAATTGAACAAGTTGCTGACATTTTAACAAAACTTTTGTCAGCAACTAGTTATGAGAGGCTCAAAGACAAGCTCAGAGTTGTTCCAAGGAGCAACTTGAGCTTGAGGGGAGGGGGTATTGAGAGCAACAGCCTAAAAAGGATAAGCCTAACTAGTAATAGTCCACTGCAGCCCAATGAATCAATAGCAGCCCATTAGTTAATACTTCTCAAGAATAGTTAATAAGTGTGGATGTACAAAAAGGGATCAGTTTTTGTTAGGGTTAGATATATAATTCCTTTTCACTCTGTAAACATTTTTCTTCAATCATTCAATAAAATTTACTCCATTAATTCTTCAAGATTCTTTTTTCTTCCTTTTGCTACTAGTTCTTGTTTTCTTCATCACCTGTTCTTGCTGTTCTGTATTGCTTAGCTTTTAGCAATCTTCCTTTTTCTTTCAGTTAGAATAATACATTAGCTGGGGTGGTGGCCTTAACATCTTTTCTTATTCTATTCTAATTTACTCACGAGAATAAATAAATACGCCACTAAGAAGTAACGACAATAAATCTGTTCGTACTTTGTACCAAGGATACGAGCTTAAGAGATTGGAAAGATTTCTCGACTTAACAATTTTGTCGGAAATATCCGAATTTACGAGATCAAAAATAGATGATTTTTACTTATTAATTTTTAAGTGTGAAAAATATCTAAGAAACCTTTCAATTTCTTTCATGCAAGGAGAAATAACTTTTTTTCAACTTGCAAATCGCTAAGTTATCGATTCTTCTCTTTGTATCAATCAATGCTACATTGAGTATTAATTAAATAACTCCTCTTTAACTTTCACTTTCCTAATTTTCTAAAACAATTCCTCTTCTCAAAGAGAAATTTCCCAAATGTTTTCTTCTTTCTCTCCCTCGATTTTTCTCTCTACCTTCTTCCAAGTGATGAGTGATGCTTTCTGCAAATACTAACTATCAAGTCCCCTAATATCAAACCCAGTAAAATTTTCTCCTTTACTTTTCATAATTTCATCGATTAATGTGTGTATTTTGAAAATGTTCTTCCTGCATTTTTCGCTTCACTATAAGAAATTACAGAAATAGTGACCGATTTAGCAACCGATTCTGGTGGTCCTAAAACCTTGGTCGCTAATTAGAAAATAGCGACCAACTTTGATCGCTAACCGTTAGTGACCAATTTTTGAACAAGGCCACAAAATCCTCACCAAAGAATATCAATCACTAAATCGGTCGCTAAATGGTGACCAAATTTTCCGTCACTAAGTCGCTAAATGGCGACCAACTTTTTGGTCGCTGAATCAGTTGCCGATGAAATTGGTCGCTAAATTGGTCATCGATGCCTTATTTGAAAATTTAAAATCTTTCTCTAATTTCTGAACTAAAAATCTAAATCAGTCGTTAAATCGGTCACAATTCCTAATCTTATAATTATAAATTTTTATTAATTTCACATTTACCACTATTAAAACTTAATTTTCATAAATAATTATATTTCCACAAATTTAAAAAAGAATCAAACATAGATCAATTTTTCAAATAAATATCAAAAACATTCACAATGGCTACATAAAAATATAGAATTTAAAATATTAAAAATTTCTAAATATATCAAATTCATAATCCATAATCTAGACTAAAACATGGTAAAAATAATTCATAGATAACATAACTCTACTCTATTTAATATCTACTTAGACTAAATAATTGCATCTATCTCAGATTATATACTCCAATATAATTCGAGCCTCTTTCAAGAGTATCACGTCTTTCTATGATCGCAGGATTATCATCCAGCAATAATGACAATCGCTTTTGCTGTAAAATAATATATTAAGATCAAATGAAAAATAACACAAAACATTAAAAGATAATATTCATTAAATACATGAAAGTATTGAAAAGTATTAAGAGAATAAATATCTTGCAAGTTACCAATTCTTAAAAAATTGACTTCTAATTCCAAGAGAAGAATAAATCAAATGAATAAATGAAGCCAGACAAAAACATTTACTCCTCAAAAATAGTTAACATGCATAAATTAAAAATTTCAATTGTTCTGAACTAACATCAATTATAATAACCATTTGAATGGACGCATTAAACTGCCTAACTTCCCTTTAGACTTTTACAAAATGTAAATTAAATTTTCAAATCTTAAATATTAGAACAATTATATATTCAAAAATTAGAAACCATATTACCGAATATCATAAATAATGCATATGGAATCATAAAAACAAATAAATAGGTAAAACAAATAAACAAAGTAAATGAAATCATATGCAAATAGAATAGCTCCACAAATACTGTTTTCACTCAAGTTTTTGTGGTGCACAGAAAAAAAATAAGCATGAAAAAAAAAAAAGAGATGCTGATACTTCTTTCTATTTCTTAAAACCTTTCCCCTCTTCTCTTTTTTCCTTTTAAAAAGCTAAGAATTCTTACAATTGCTATCACTAGTTATAATTAGTATACACGGTACAGAAGAGATTAGTGAAAACCATATATGTATATTTACTGTATATATGCTATTTGATCTAATCTATAATATATTTTAACAAAGTGCCTTTAGTAGTAAATAGTGTCTGTAGAGTTATGTTCATCATATGACTTACCATCTCTTTTTTTCTCCTTGCAAGAGTCAAATATCACTGCATCAATAAGAAAAGACAACATAGAACAAGTGGTTAAAATGTGCAAAATTTATTTTTAGAAAAATTTTATATGTATTATTTGGCGTAGACCCTAAACCTCATCCAATAGAAAAAAAGGCTGAGTCAGTTTCCTTTATGTGAAAAAGAGCGAATACAAATATTATTATTCAAAAAACATAAACATAACCTATAAAATATTATTAATCACAAACTCACAATTAACTTCATAATCTTTCTGGGAAATTGAACACCCTGGACTTTGAGATTTTCCAACTTAGCAAAGTTGAATGCAGCAGCTTATCCGGAGCATTTTCCCCCAAATAAAAAATCTGACAAATGAAAATTTAGTAATATACTAAATACTAAATAATTTATATATAAAGGAAATTTAGATGAAATTGCTTGTTTTGGACGATAGCAATAAACTTGTGGTGCATAAATTTTTATACTTTTTTAATGGGAGGTAAACTAATTTTATGTGTATGTAGAATTAAATAAAGAAAACCAGTTTTAACTTTATAAACTATTGTTAACACCATCTAGCATCTCAACTTTTTGTCCTTTATTATATCAATTAATTATTAATCAACAAAGAATGCTATAAGTTGAATCATTGTGCACAAAACATAAATAAATTTTGTATGTAAATTTTCATATTTAACCCCCAAAGAAACACACCCTAATCTTAAAGTCTAATAAAAAAAATACTGAAACTAAAACCAAATTAATCAGCAAGTGATGAACATTATAAGAAGAAATGAACAACTCACCAACGCCATGGCTTCGCTTCGACGAAGACGGTGAACCTATTAGTTCAATTCAACCAAAAAACACAAAAACACAAAAACATAATCATAAACACAAAAAATTTGAAATTATATACTACTTGGTCTTCATAATGCAAATAATTTAAAAAGAGTGCCAAAAGCGAAAAACAATAAAAATAGTACAAAATAAAAAATTATATACCTGTCAGCTTCATTGGAGGATTCGGACGATGAGCAACGTTGGATCTGAACGGTGATGCAATGATCCGTGACAAATTTAATAATTTGAAATTAAAGCACATAATAGACAAAAAGACAGAGAAATAGATAAACAATAACAGATTAGAGAGACTTAATTAAATATCCTAATAGATAAAACTAAATCAAAATCAAAATCAAAATAGTGAGAAATTCTCTGAAATTATAGTGAGAAATCAAAATCAGAGATACGAAGATAAAGTACCATGACTGAAGGAAAAAATTTGCTTAACTGAAAGACTACTGTTGTTACCGGAGAAAAATTTAACACAGGAGGCGGCGCTGAGAAAAGAATGACGTGATGCGAGCAACGACGGATCTGGACAGGAATGCAACGATCTGCGACAATGACTTAACGAGCAGACGAAGAACGCAACGAGGGGGCAAACAAGGATAAAGATTCGAGGAGGAGAGATGACACCGACGAAAATGGGGTCGACAAGAACGGTGCCGACCAGGACTCGTCGGAGAGTGAGGGAGGCGGCGAGAGAGACACTGTGTGAGAAGAGATGAGCTTCGTGTAAATTAAGGTTTAAAAGTTATGTTTTCTTTTAATATATTTTAAAATTTAATTTATTTAATATATTGATTAATAAAAAAAATAGCTTAATTTTTCTTGTTCAATGGACCATAATCACATGATTTTTATTGTGACTATGATTTCATTTGATAACAGCAATTGTATTGAAATTGGATAAAAAAACATTGGAACAACACCAAATAATATGTAGTTTTTGAATCAAATCTGTGAATTTCAGTTGTTAATGCATTTAGTAGTCTGATCCAATAGAAGTTTCGTGAGCATCATCTACTTCATTATTACTTCCTTTATCAACATCAAACAATGAGAAATCCTTATACCTATTGTCCATCTCAAATTGCGTTACAAGGCGCTCTCTTGGAAATTCGAGTCCACTTTTAAAATGGGGGTAATGCAGAGAAGAGAAGAAAAGAGGAGAGAAGAGAAGGGTACTGCAGAGAGTAATCTTTAAATTGAAGGTTAGAGTTTTTAATTTTGATTTAGGAACCAAATTGCACTAAAAAAGTTTACTAATCCATGTCAGTTTTTGGTGGCGTCAGGTGGACGGAATGTGCCTGAAGGACGACTCTGGGTATCGGAGTGTAATTTTAGGGACAAAAATGGGTAACTATTAACTTTAGGGACTACTTTGAGTCTCGAGTGTAATTTTATGGACCACTTTGAAGCATAATTTCGATTCAAATTATTGATATTTGAAAATGAATCCTCTTAATTTTTTAACAATTGAGAGAGTAAAATGTGATTTCTCACAATTAGTTTTATAAGTGAGACTAAAAAAAAATATAAAAAAATTAAAATTTTAAAAAATTAGAGATCACACTTTACTCTTTCAATTATTAAAAAAATTCATTTCCTTGATATTCATCATGCTATCACCAACAACTTAACACACATTAAGTTTCATCAGTTTTGGCAAGTTGGGGTCCTAAGATCTTTTGACAAACCTGCTAAACAATTTTGAATTAAAACGCTACTTCAATACCAAACTTTGATCACAATCTAGGAGTCCAAAATCACCAACCAAATCCTTAAAGCTTCAAGATTATAATTCCTAATCCTTAAGTGACTTATATTGAGGTTCTTAGAGTGAAATTGGTAATAAATGTGAAGATAGTAAAATTTTGATAAAACTGATGCTCTTGATTAAGCATAAAATAGCCTACTTTATCCTTAATAATCATATTTTATCATTAGTTTGGTGAGATCTCTGACAATTCACAATCTTAAAGGATTTATCTGTGAGGTTGGTTTTATCTGTGAAACAAAAAATCAATCTCCACAAGTGGAAGAAAAACTAAGATTTTGTGGTTTTCAAGAAATGGTTTATTGTGGATCCGGATAGATTATCTAGGGGTTTGGCAATGGCATGGAGGGATGGTTGTATTGTTCAGATTTTATATTATGGTAGATTCTTCATTGCGGTATTAGTTCTGACAGTTGGTTCTAATGATCCCTATGGTGTTCTAGGTGTTTATATATCTCAGTTCAAATGATCAACATAGAATGGCTCAATTTGCTGAATTAACTTCAGTCACCTAACAGTTCGATGGTAAGGTTGTGTTAATGGGTGATTTTAGGTGGGGGTGTTAAATCTCTTTCTTCTATTGAAACTTTTAACAGTTTTATTGATGATAATTTCCTTATTGATATTGGTATGGTCGGAAGACTATTCACTTGGTCTAATAGGCGGAGTGGTGATGAGTTGATATAGGAAAGACTGGACCGATTCCTAGTAGGAGTTGATTGGCAGCAACTCTATCCCAATGCATCGGTTCTTAGACTATCAGAATCAGGGTCAGATCACTCCCCCCTTCTCTTAGACTCTAATCCGAGAATTGAGAGATCTAAACAACGATTCAAATTCCAAGAAAGATGGTGTTCCAATGATGAAATAAGGCATATTGTTAGAGAGGTTTGGCACGAATAGATTGATGGTTCAGCCATGTATATCCTAGCTCAAAAAATAAAGCATTGCCAGCATAAGATTGTCAGATGGCAGCAAGAACACAGATCTAATTCAAAGGTGGAAATTGATTTACTACAGTTTGAATTAGAGGAACTCCATTTAACAGGAATTCATGGAGGCTGGTGCGCGAAATTGAACTCCGCAAGTTTCACACAGATAGACCGGCAAGTGCACCAGGTCGCCCAAGTAATACCTCAGGTGAGTGAGCCTCGAATCCCACGGAGATTGTCAGATTGAGTAAACAATAGCTACCTTGTAGATCTTAGTCAGGCGGATAGAAAATATAGTTATTGTAAAAAGCGCATAAAATCAGAATAAATAAAGTGTTATGGATAGGTGTGAAATCAATGATAAGAAAATGGTTGAGGCTTCGGAGATGCTTCCTCTTTTTGGATCAACTTTTCTCACTCTCTACTTTAACTTATGATGATGCATTCCATGGCAAGCTGTAAGTGATTAATGCCAGGTCAGTGGTTATTAATCTCCTCTGCTTCAGATCAAACGCCAGGTCAGTGGTCATCCAATCTGAACTGGGGTGAAGCTCCTGCAGTCCATTTTCCTTGGTGATCCTGCTCAAAATACCACAGACAAGATCGGATCTTCCGGATCAGAGAATATTGCTTCACGATTCTAGCCTATACCACAAAGGCCCTAATTGCCCCGTACCTCGGCTGAACTGATGTCTCCAACTCCCCAACGAAGTTGTGGATTAGCCGTCTAAGAGATGTATAATCAAGCTTGTGGCTCAATACTATCCCGTCAAGGACTCGTAAGAACCCATGTAGAATAGGGATGACGGTCAAGTTACACTCCCAATTCATTAGGATGAAAAACGAAGATACATCTTAGACTAGAATCAAGCATATAGGACACTGATATTATTAATCTATAAGAATCAGCAGAGCTCCTAACCTTAACCTAGGAGGTTTAGTTGCTCATTCTGTACAATAATGTTCGAAAGTAAAAGTAGGGGAAGAAGATCCTAAACAAAGGTGATCTCCTCCTTAAATACTAGGCTAATAGATAGGGTTTACAGAAATAAGATAAACTAGTCTTGTAGTGTGAAAATTCACTTTTCGGGCCCACTTGGTGAGTGTTTGGGCTGAGTTTGGGATGAATCCAAGAGTTGCTACTCCCTCTGGGGCATTGGACGCCATCTTTGGACTCCTTTTTGGGCGTTGGGTGCCAGCTGCTCCCTTTTGGGCGTCTAACACTAGGAATGGGGTCGGTAGCTGGCGTTGAACGCCAGTTTTAGGCCTTTATTTCCAGAGCAAAGAATAGACTATTATATATTGCTCAAAATATCTGGAAGTTAAATTTCCAACGCTGTTGAGAACGTGTCATTTGGATTTCTGTAGCTCCAGAAATGCGCGTTTGAATGCACAGAGGTCAGAATCTGACAGCATCTGCTACACTTTCCTTGCCTCTGAATCGGACTTTACCAAAACTCCTCAATTTTAGCCAAAAATGACCTGAAATCATATGAAAACATGCAAACTCAAAATAGAATGCAAAAATATGAAATTTTCACTAAAACCTATGAAAATATAATAGAACTTAAGCAAAACATAACTAAAGCAATATGAAAATGATGGCAAAAAGTGTATAAAATATCCGCTCATCAGAACACCAAACTTAAACTGTTGCTTGTCCCCAAGCAACCAAAAACAAAGTAGGATTAAAAAGAAGAGAAGGAACAATAAATCCCAGAGTTTTCAATGAAGCTCAGTTTCAATTAGATGAGCGGGACTAGTAACTATTCACTTCTGAATAGTTTTGACATCTCACTTTCCTTTGAAGCTCAGAATAATTGGCATATTTAGGAACTCAGAATCCAGATGATACTATTGAATCTCCTAGTTTAGTTCTTTTTTATTCTTGAACATAGCTTTTTTTGAGTCGTGGCCGTGACCCTAAGTGCTTTGTTTTTCAGTATTACCACTGGATACATAAACGCCACAGACACTTAACTGGGTGAATCCTTTCGGATTGTAATTCAGCTTTGTTAGAATTCCCAGACAGTGGTGTCCAAAGTTCTTAGGCACATTCTTTTTGCTTTGGATCACGATTTTAACTGCTCAGTCTCAAGCTTTTCACTTGACACCTTCACACCACAAGCATGTAGTTAGGGAAGCAGCTCATTTGAACTTTTTAGGCCAAGATTTTGTTTCTTTTGACCCTCCTAACCATTGATGCTCAAAGCCTTAGACCCTTGCTCTTGTCTTTTAGTTTAAAGAGCTATTGGCTTTTTGCTCTTGCCTTTTGGTTTAAAGAGCTATTGGCTTTTTCTTTTTCTCTCTTTTTTTTGCATTTTTCTTTTTTTTGCTGCTTTTTCTTGCTTCAAGAATCAATTTTTTTTTTGGATTTTTCAGATTACCAATAATACTTATCCTTTTTCATCATTCTTTTAAGAGCCAACATTCTTAACTCCAACATCAAATATGCACTGTTTATTTATGCATTCAAAAAGTAAAAGCAATGCCACCACATCAAGATAATTGAACTATTTTTTATGATATAACTCAAAATTCAAGTATCTCCCTATTCTTTTTCAAGTAAAATTTTCTTTTAAACAAGGTGAGATATATATGGAGTAATTCGTAGCTTTAAGACACAAATGAAGATGATCATGCACTAGAAATAGGAAACAAACATAAAACATAACAGAAAAATAACATTGGAAAGGGGATTAAGGGAATGGGACCACCTTAGTGACGGCGGCTACTACTCTCTCTAGTGGTCCAATAGAGCATTTAAGCTCCTCTATGTCTCGCCCTTGCCTCTGTTGCTCTTCCTTCATAGCTATTTGATCTTCTCTTATTTCATGGAGGATAGTGGCTTGGTCTTGATGTTCCAACCTCAGTTGCTCCACGTTTGAGCTTAGTTCTCCTAGAGAAGTGCTCAGTTGGTCCCAATCATTTTGGGGAGAAAAGTACATCCTTTGAGGTATCTCAGGAATTTCTTGTTGAGGCGGCTCTACATGCTCTTGTTGTGGTCCATGTGCCGGCTCTCTAACATGCTCCATCCTTCTTTTAGTGATGGGCTTTTCCTCCTCAATGGGGATGTCTCCTTCTATGACAATTCCGGCTGAATTGCATAAGTGACATATGAGGTGAGGGAAGCGGAGGCAAGTTCCTTGATTGTTGACTTTCTTCCTCTTCTTCCAGTGGTTAACAAAAATGAATCCATGGCAAAGAGGAGGAGATTAGTGCCCTCAGATTTGAATTTCTCCTAACAAGCTTTCTTTTAGTGTGATCAGCTTGATTCTTCTTGCTTGTTAGGGTAGGGGTTGTATTGTTTCTCCATCCCCTATGCATCTTCCTCTTGGGACCTTCTTTCATGGTGGGTGGTGACCGCCCAACACCAAACTTAGGTTTGATGTCTGAAAAAACTGTATGAGTTTTCACCAAGGGAGGAGGCTTCAGTATTGTACTCTGTATGAAAGTACTTCCTTTGTCAGGGGGTAGTGGAGGTTTCAGGCCCTTGATAATCATGTAATCCTTCTGTAACCTCAACACCAATTCGCCTCTCTCAACATCACAGAGTTTTCTTCCAGTAGAGATAGACCATTGCTCCAAAACCTCAGCAAAAAGAATATTGATTTGCATTTTTTTAGAGTCTTCCAAGGATTGTGAGCAGTGCTCGTCCTTGGTCTCCTTTTGGGGCATCTGAGGGTGTGATACTACAGGCTTTCTTTCCATAAGAGGGGTGTGTAACAGTGTGCTTCCAACCTCTTCTTGAGTCTCTTCTTTATCTAGTTCCTTAATAGTGTGTACCACCTTAGACTCATCCTCCTTGGTACTAATGAGGGCCAGACACTTTTCTCTTGGATTCAACTATGTGTCTCTGGGAAGAGTGTTAGAAGGTCTCTGCAATTTCTGAGAAAGGTTCCTCTGAATGACTACACTGCACTCCTGAGTAAGCACCACTATTTCTACTTCCCTCTAATCCCTCTTATTATTTAATATTTCCTTCATAAACTTAGCATACGAAGGCATTTTTTCAAGAGCCTCTGCAAAGGGGATTTTGATCTCCAGCTTCTTGAAAGCTTCTAAGAATTTGGCAAATTGCCTATCCTTTTCTACTTTCTAGAGTCTTTGAGGGTATGATAACTTGGCCTTGTATTCAAGGGCTATGAGTGGTACAAGGTGAGTGTCTATGGTGCCTATAGAAGGGCTACCAGCTTGCTTATGAAAGGTATTCTCAGTACTTACACGTGTCTGGCCTCCCTTGGACTGGCATTGGACGCCTGGGCTGTCCCCTTCTAGGCGTTGGACGCCTGGGCTACCCCCTATTGGGCGTTGGACGCCCTAGCTCCCCCCTTCTGGGCGTTGGACGCCTTGGTTGCCTTGAACTACAGCTTGTTCAGCTTCTGCCAGCTCTTCTCCCTCCCTCTTACTGTTTTAAGGCTGGGTGTTCAAGGTACTCCTAAATTGAAGAGCTTCACACTCTTCTATTATCTGTTCAGACAAGTACTGTCTAGCTTGACTCAACTGTGCCTTTATATTCTTGTTAGAGGCTCGGGTTTCTTGCAACATCTCTTGCAATTTCAACATTTGTTGTGCAAGGGAGTGTAGCTGCTGAGTTAAAGACTCATTCTGTTCTGGAGGGTTAGATACAGTAGTCACTGTCTTAACCTCTCCTTTCATTGAAGTCTCACCAGATGAGTATAAATGCTGGTTGCTGGCGACTATCTTAATGAGTTCTTGAGCTTTCTCAATTGTCTTTTTCATGTGTATTGAACCACCAGCAGAATGGTCTAAGGACCTCTTAGCCATATCTATGAGTGCGTAATAGAAGATGTCTAGCTTTACCCATTCTGAAAATATTTCAGTAGGGCATTTCTGTAGCATCATCCTGTACCTCCCCCATGCTTCATAAAGAGACTCATTATCATCTTGTTTAAAGCCTTGAATGTCCAGTCTTAGCTGGGTTAGCTTCCTTGGAGGAAAGTATCTATTCAAAAACTTTTCCACCTGCTTATTCCATGTGTTCAAGCTTAATTTGGATTGAGTATCCAACCACCTCTTTGCTTGACCTTTTACAGTAAATGGAAAGAGCAATATCCTGTAGACATCCTGGTCTACTGCGCTAGTTCTTACTGTGTCAGCTATCTGCAGGAATTCAGCAAGAAATTCTGTGGGCTCCTCTTGTGAAAGTCCCTGAAACTGACAGTTTTGCTGCACTAGAGTGATTAACTGTGGGTTGAGCTCAAAATGAGCTACTCCAATAGGAGGTATGCTAATGTTGCTTCCATAGAAGTCAGGAGTGGTGGTTATATAAGATCCTAAGGTTATTCTTGGTTGTGCCTCTTCCTCTAGATCCATAGTGGTTCCAATGTTGCTGTTACAAACACTAAAAGTTTAAAAGATTAAAAAAGATTAAGAAAGATAAGATTTAAAAATTTAAAGATTTTTGAAAATCAAGTTTAAAAGATTTAAGATAAAGAAAGTTTTGAAATTTAAAAAGAAAGATATGATACAAATTTGAAAAAGATTTGAAAAGATTTTATTTTAAAGTTTGAAATTTGAAAAATTAAAAAGGCAAACACTAAAAGACACCAAACTTAAAATTTTTTTGAAATCCAAGGACAAAATTTTCGAAATTTTTGGAGGACAAACACAAAAAGACACCAAATTTAAAAATTTTAAGATCAAACAAAGAAAAGGACCAAGAACAATTCGAACACCAAGAAAGAAAAACAAGAACAATATTCAAAAAATCAAGAAAGGAAAAATCAACCAAAACCAAGAAAAGGTACCAAAATTAAAAGTTTTGAAGATCAAGGACACTAATTTAAAAAATTTTAAAAGAAAAACACTACAAGACACCAAACTTAAAATTTTTAAAATCAAATGAGAAAAATAACAAGAACAATTTTGAATACAAGGAAGAACACCAAGAACAATTTTCGAAAAACTAAAAGAAAGAAAAACCAAGAAACACAAAAAGACACCAAACTTAAGAAATTTGAAACCAAAGACTCTAATTTTCGAAAATTTAGAAAAGAAAAGAAAAGGCTCAAAAAGACCCCAAACTTAAAGAGTGACACAAGACTCAAACAAAAGAAAAAGATTACTAAAGAAAAGAAAAAGTTTTGAAAAGTTTTTAACAAAGAAAACAAGAAACACAAATAAAAGAGCAAATAAACCATAACAAGTACCTAATCTAAGAAACAAGATAGTCCGGTATTTTGTCAATCTCGAACAATCCCCGGTAATGGCGCCAAAAAGTTGGTGTGCAAAATTGAACTCCGAAAGTTTCGCACAGATAGACCGGCAAGTGCACCGGGTCGTCCAACTAATACCTCAGGTGAGTGAGGGTCGAATCCCACGGAGATTGTCGGATTGAGCAAGCAATGTCTATTTTGTAGATCTTAGTCAGGCAGATAGAAAATATAGTTGTTGTTAAAAGCGCATAAAAACAGAATAAATAAAGTGTTACTGGATAGGTGTGAAATCAATGATAAGAGAATGGTTGAGGTTTCGGAGATGCTTCCTCCTTTTGGATCAATTTTTCTCACTTTCTACTTTAACTTCTAATAATCATTCCATGATAGGCTGTAAGTGATTAATGTCAGGTCAATGGTCATTAATCTCCTCTGCTTCAGATCAAATGCCAAGTCAGTGGTCATGCAATCTGAATGGGGGTGAAGCTCCTACAGTCCATTTCCTTGGTGATCTTACTCAAAATGCCACAGACAAGGTTGGATCTTCCGGATCAGAGAATGCTACGTCATGATTCTAGCCTATACCACAAAGGCTCTAACCGCCCCATACCTCGGCTGAACTGATGTCTCCAAGTTCCCAACAAAGTCGTGGATTAGCCGTCTAAGAGATGTATAATCAAGCTTGTGGTTCAATACTATCCCGTCAAGGACTCGTAAGAACCCATGTAGAATAGGGATGACGGTCAAGTTACACTCCCAATTCATTAGGATGAAAAACGAAGATACATCTTAGAATAGAATCAAGCATAGGTTGAAATAGAACAATGATATTATTAATCCATAAGAAATAGGAGAGCTCCTAACCTTAACCTAACAGGTTCAATTGCTCACACTGTACAATAATGTTTAAAAGTAAAAGTGGGGGAAGAAGATCCTAAACAGGGTGATCTCCTCCTTAAATACTAGTCTAATAGCTAGGGTTTACAAAAATAAGATAAACTAGTCTTGTAGTGTGAAAATTCACTTTTCGGGCCTACTTGGTGAGTGTTTAGGCTAAGCTTGGGATGAAGCCACGAGTTGGTACTCCCTCTCGGGCGTTGGATGCCAACTTTGGACTCCTTTTTGGGCGCTAGCTGCTCCCTTTTGGGCGTCCAATGCCAGGAATAGGGTTGGTAACTGGCGTTGAACGCCAGCTTTGGGCCTTCATTTTCAGAGCAAAGTATAGATTATTACATATTGCTGGAAAGCTCTAGAAGTAGCTTTCTAACATCGTTGAGAACGCGTCATTTGGACCTCTATAGCTCTAGAAATGCACGTTTAAATGTATAGAGATCAGAATCTCACAATATCTGCTATACTTTCCTTGCCTCTGAATCGGACTTTGCCAAAACTTCTCAATTTCAGCCAAAAATTATCTGAAATAATATGAAAACACGCAAACGTAAAGTAGAATATAAAAACATGAATTTTACACTAAAACCTATGAAAATATAATAGAACTTAAGCAAAACATAACTAAAATAATATGAGAATGAAGCCAAAAAGTGTATAAAATATCCGCTCATCAGAAGCGACATCATTTTAGAAATAAAGGACAAACTTGAAAAAGCATTGCAAATTTGGGAATCTTATTGGAAAGATAAGTTTAGAGTCAAATGGCTCAAATTCAGTGATCAAAATACAGCTTTCTTCCATTAGAAATTTAGAAATGGAACTCGAAGGAATAAAATTTGGCAACTAACTGGCAATGATGGTGAAATGGCTACTTCAAATACTGATATTGCTTCTGTAGCTGAATCTTATTTCAAGGACATCGTCTCCTCCACTTGTCATGAGAACCCTGAACTTCTGTTTACTGATTTTGAACCTAAGGTTACAACTCACATGAACCGTAGGCTTCAAAGACCAGTGACTATGGAAGAAGTGAAATGTGCAACATTTAGCATTCATCCTCAAAGTGCTCCAGAAGATGATGGTATGACAGCAAAATTTTTTCAAAGCTTCTGAAACATACTTAGTGGTGATGTGTTTCGAGCATTTAAAAGCTTCTTTTCGGGGGATAGAATTTTGAAGGATTTTAACCACACTCAGATCTGTATTATTCCCAAGATTTCTGATGTTAAAGATATGACTCAGGTAAGACCAATAAGCCTATCCTAAGTCTTTTACAAGATTATTTCTAAAGTACTTGTACATAGACTTCAGGGTATGATGAATAGACTAATTAGCCCTACGCAGAGTGCTTTTATTAAAGGCGGATTAATCTCTGATAATATTCTAATTGCTCATGAGTGTATGCATTACTTGAAGAACAAAAAAAAAGGACTCAAAAATGAAATGGCGCTAAAATTATATATGCGTAAGGCATATGATAGGGTGGAATGGCACTTTCTTTGGTTTATATTGGTGAAGTTTGGTTTTGACTCCCGGTGGATCATGTGGATTCGAGAATTAGTGACAAATGTTTCTTATTCTGTCATTGTGGAAGGACAACCCTATGATTTCTTCAAACCAAATAGAGGTATTTGACAAGGAGATCCTCTATCTCCCTATCTTTTTCTTTTCTGTGCAGAATGTCTCTCCTTCTTGCTACATAAGGTAGAACAAAACAGACTAATTCAGGGTCTTCAGATACGTAGGCGATGTCCCAAGGTCAACCACCTCCTCTTTGCTGATGATTCCATCTTATTCTGTAAAGCTAATCCTGAAGCATGTTCAAACATCCTGCATTTATTGAATTCTTATGAAAGCATCAGTGGCCAGAGGGTAAATCTTAATAAATCTGCTGTATTCTTTAGCCACAACACTCCCTCCACTACTCGTATACTACTGGCTAACTCTATGAACATTAATCATATTGGGGCTCAAGATAGATACCTTGGTTTGCCTTCTACAGTCTTTAAATCGAAAAAGACTTCTTTTAGTATGATCAAAGAGAAGGTTCAGAAAAGAATCCAAGGGTGGAAGCGCAATCTTCTATCGTCAGGTGGTAGACAGGTGTTGCTTAAGGTAGTGGGAGAAGATATTCCTATTTATACATTGTCTTGCTTTAAGTTGCTTGATGGATTAATTTTGGAAATTCACTTTCTACTTTTTCAGATCTGGTGGGGACAAAAAGATTCTGAAAGGCGGATGGCTTGGATTAGCTGGGACAGTATGACTCGCCTATGAAGAGAAGGAGGCCTTGGATTTAAAGATCTTATAATCCAAAATCTGTCACTTTTAGGCAAACAGTTTTGGCGATTCTTAACACAGCCTACTTCCCTATTATCCAAAATCCTAAGAGGTAAATACTTTAGCAATGGTAATGCTATAACGACAGAAATTGGAGTCTTACCTTCTTGGGGATAGAGGAGCATACTGGAAGGTCGAAAGATTATTGAAATAGGTCTTAATTGGGCTGTGGGTACTAGAGAGAATATCCGAACCTTTGAGGATCCTTAGCTGCCTCCTCCATATCCTTTAATGATTTCTGACATGCCAAATAGACAGGCTATTTCTGAGTTGGTTCCAAGAGTTAAAGATCTAATTACTGAAGATAGAAATTGGAATTAGAATCTTATTCAAGAATTATTTTTCCAAGACGTTGCAGACAAAATTTTGTCAGTTAAAATTCAGCAGAGTAGGGACAAATTGCAATGGGATTTAAACAAATCCAAGTAATATGATACATTTTCAGGTTACAGAATTGGCTATTTATTTTACCATCCGCCTTTGGAGTTTTGCTCTAATTATATACAGCAAAAAAAGTCGTGAATTGATCTATGGAAGTTGAACTTGCCTCACAAAATTAAGCTATTTATCTAGAAAGCTCTCCATGGCCGGCTTTCGGTACTTGCTCAGATTCATCACCGCATCCCATCTATATCTCTAATATGCCCCTGCTGTCATGAAGCAATAGAAACAGTCACTCATTGTTTGATTGATTGCTCTAAAATTAAAGGCGTATGGTCTCAGAGTTATTTTCGTGACTATCTTCCTCCTCAGAGTCCTAACGACTTTTGGACATGGTAGACTGCATCAACAGAGATGCTTAACCCGTTGAAAAATGCTGACCGTAATCTTCAATTGCTTGCCATCATTTGCTAGAACTGCTAGAAAACTCGCAACCAGTTAAATTTTGAAGGTTCTACTTTAATACCGTCTGCCATTCTAGCAAGCTCTGTCAAGTTGCTCCGTGAAATCTAGAGAACTCCCAGTTTAGTTCGTCATCTCCATTATGCAAACTCTTAGCTTAATTCAATTTGATCTATCATTCTTTCTTCTTTAAGATTTTTCTTCTTTTTTCGACCATGCACCGTTAGATGAATACCTTCCGTGTATTATTTTGGAAAATTTTCATATTTTATTATGCTATCATACTTTTGGACATCTTTGTATTTCATTTTTCAATAACTAATGAAATATAACTTACTATCTTTAAAAAAATCATATTACATGAATAAAAGTAAAAAAAAAAAGACAATTGTTGTTTTTCCCTCCATGCAAAATTTAATTATGTTAATGAAAAAAATTAATATATTTTAGGAATTTACTTATTACTAAAAAAATTATTTAATAATATATTTATCCTATTACAATATTATTTATATAAATATTCCATTTTTAGTACGCGTAAATTGCAGTAGTAATTGCATATTTATTAAATAACATCTAAATTGCATCAAAGATTGTATTTAGTTTTAAGAATAGGGACTAGACAAGATATTGAAATTTTTTTATATCTTATTTAGTAATAATTTTAGTAATAAATTAGAACAAATTATGAAAATTTAATTTATTCGATCTTAGTGTGATTTTTTTTTCTAAAGTTAGGAGTGAAACTCGAACCTGCAATTTTTAGATGAATATAAAGAGACTATATCATTTAAACTATAGTTGATTGGCAAGATCTTAGTGTGATTTACTAATAATAAAATTAGGATATTTATGTAAATAATGTTATAAATTGTAATAGGACAAGTATATTATTAATTATTTTTTTTTCAAATTTAAATAAGTATAAATCCCTATATTTTTCTATATATTTTTTAATTATTTTGATGACTCTTTATCAAACAGATATGAAATAATGTATATAAATGTATAAAATATACAGTAGGATAAATCACAAAAATGTACTCGAATAATTTTGTTGTTGATAAAAATGCATTCGAATTTTGGTATAAAAAAAATTCTCAAATAATTTTAAAATGTAATAAAAATATCCAACATTAAATATGTTTTCTCAAAATAATACTTTAGAGATTGAATTTTGATTAAATTTTTTGTAAATATAGTTTAAAAAATGAAATATTTTTATTCTTAAAATTTGATGATTTTTTGCTAAATATATATTTTTTGTGATTTTTTTGTCAACAACTAATAATACTTTTAAAAAATAAAAAAAAATATAAAGATCAAATTTTTATTCAATTTTTTGTATGTATTTTTTAAATAATTATCTAATTATTTTTATAAAATTTTAGCTTAAATATATAAATGATTTATTAAATAAAAATTTCGTTTGTCCTTAAAAAAATATTATTTTTTATTTTTTTGTTAAAAATAAAATTATTCGAATGCATTTTTGATAATTTATCAGTATAATAAGTCATGTTTTAGTGGATATTGGGTATTCATGTAGCATTTTTTATGTCAAATATATTAGATGAGAAAATCAATCTAGCTTGTTTTACATGGCCTGTGAAAATTCAAGATCAAAACAGCTCAGGTGCGTATTGCGTTACGTCATTGCGCTACGTCATTGCGCAACTGTCTCTTTGAAAGTTTAATTTCTTCAATAAAATAAACAATGAAAGAATAAAGAGTGTTTCCTGATGCTCATTCCGCATCTGCATTATATTCGATGAACGGTATCCCCCATGTACAAAAAATATTTAGAGGAAAAGAAGGTTTTGCTAACTTAATTAGAAAAAAGTTAACTTTATATTATTAGAAATTTAAGAGTATTATTTTTGTTGTAAAATAAATAAAAGATATATTAAATATAAAATAAAGATGTATAAATAAAAAGACTATAACATTAATATAATTAGTTCAATAATAATTTATATATATACATTAATATTATTTGTTGTAATATATATATAAAGATGAAAAGAAGTATTAAAAGTAAAGAGAGAATTGCATTTATTTTTTGTTACTGTGTGTGTAAAATCTATTTGCCTCGTCCATGCTTTTATAGGCAAATAAATTCAATTTTTCAAACTATATTAATTGTGCTGTCATGAGAATTTGCTTCTTTCAACATAGGAAATCAGATCCACCATCAATGAGCATCCATCATTATCCTTGTTGTAACACTCCCCCTTGGATGCTCATTTAGAAATATGCCTCATTAAAACCTTACTAAAGAAAAATCCAGTGAGAAAAAAAACCTTAGTGAAGAAAAAAGAGTACAATATCCTTTGTGATGGGGACTGTCTCATTAAAAACCTTGTCAAGAAAAACTCAATGGGAAAAAACCTGACCAAGGGAAAAAGAGTACAGTCTCCCCCTTATGCCGACATCATTTAATGTCTCGAAATCGGCGCATTCCAATCTCATGTACCAATCTTTCAAAAGAGGATTTTGTGAGTGACTTTGTAAATAAATATGCCAGATTGTCACTTGAGCAGATCTGTTGGACATCAATTGTCCCTTGATTTTGAAGATCATGAGAGAAGAAGAATTTGGAAGAAATATATTTTATTCTATCACCTTTGATGTATCCGCCTTTAAGTTGAGCAATGCATGTTGTATTATCTTCAAACATGACAGTTGGAGCTATCTTATGATCAATCAATCCACATGACGACAGAATATATTGAATCAGGCTCCTTAGCCAAAAATACTCGCGACTAGCTTCATGAATCGCTAGTATTTCAGCATGATTAGAAGAGGTTGCTGCTATCGTCTGTTTTGTGGACCTCCATGATATAGCTGTACCACCATATGTGAACAGGTGTCCTATTTGAGATCTCCCTTTATGTGGATCAGACAAGTATCCAACATCTGCATAGCCAACTAATTGTGACTTGGATTCATAGGGATAAAACAATCACATATCAACCGTTCCATGAAGATATCGAAAGATCTGTTTGATTCCACTCTAATGTCTTCTGGTTAGAGAGAAACTATATCTTGCTAGTAAATTCACAGCAAATGATATATCAGGTCGTTTATTATTAGCAAGATACAGTAGCGCTCCAATGGCACTAAGATATGCTACTTTAGGACCAATGATATCTTCATTTTCTTCTTTAGGATGGAATTGATCCTTCTCCACATCCAAAGATCTTACGATCATTGGGGTACTCAAGGGATATGACTTATCCATATAAAATCTCTTCAAGATCTTTTCTGTGTATGTTGTTTGATGAATAAAGATCCCATTTTTTATATGCTCAATCTGCAGGCCGAGACAAAATTTAGTTCTTCCAAGATTTTTCATCTCAAACTCTTCTTTTAGAGTTTTTATAATTGTTGGAATATCTTCAGGAGTCCCAATGATATTTAAATCATCAACGTACACAGCAGTTATAATGAACCCAGATGTAGTTTTCTTTATGAAAACACATGGGCAGATATCATCATTATTGAATCCGTTTTTGGCCAGATACTCAGTAAGACGATTATACCACATTCGTCCAGATTGCTTTAGACCATATAAAGATATTTGCAATTTGACTGAGTATAACCCTTGCGAATATTCATTGAATGGTCTAGATATCTTTAGTTCTTCAGGGACTTTCATATAGATATCCCAATCTAATGAGCCGTATAAATAGGCTGTTACCACATCCATTAAATGCATATGCAGTTTATGATATGCAGATAAACTGATCAAATAACGCGATGTTATCGCATCCACTACAGGGGAATACGTTTCTTCATAATCTATACCGGGCCTTTGTGAAAAACCTTGTGCCACAAGTCGGGCTTTATAGCGCACAACTTCATTTTTCTCATTTCGTTTTCTCACAAATACCCATCGGTATCCAACAAGTTTTACATCTTCAGGTGTACGAACTACAGGTCCAAAGACTTCACGTTTTGCAAGTGAGTCTAATTCAGCCTTCATGGTTTCTTTCCATTTTGGTCAATCATTCCTTTGTCGACATTCTTCGACTAATCTTGGCTCAAGATCCTTATTTTCATGCATGATATTCAATGCCACATTATATGCAAATATTTCATTGACAGTTATCTTATTTCGGTCCCATTTTCCTCCTGTAAAGACATAATTTATCGAGATCTCGTCATTTTCACAATTTTCAGGTACCTGAACGTCTTCTGGCGTTAACACTATATCAGAATTTTGGACAACTACAGGTGTCTCTACTATGTCTTTTTCAATAGGAATATTATTTACCTCTTTTCTCTTTCGAGGATTTTTGTCTTTGGAACCAACAGGCCTGCCACGCTTCTAGCGTGAATTTGCTTCAATGGCTACTTGTCCTACTGGGACATCAATTTGAATTGGGGTATTTTCTGCTGGTATATAAGATTTAGTTATCCTCTTTGTATCAGAAAATGCATCAGGCAAATCATTTGCTATTCTTTGCAAATGTATAATCTTTTGAACTTCCAGTTCACATTGCCCTGATCGAGGATCTAAATGTATCAACGATGATGCATTCCAGTTAAGCTCCTTTTCAGGAAGCTTATTCTCTCCCCCCTAATGTTGGAAATTTTGATTCATCAAAATGACAATCCGCAAACCAGACTTTAAATACATCTCCAGTTTGTATCTCAAGATATCTCACTATAGAGGGAGAATCATATCCAACATATATCCCCAATTTTCTTTGAGGTCCTATTTTGGTGCGATTAGGTGATGCAATGGGAACATATATCACACACCCAAATATTCTTAAATGGGAAACATTTGGCTGCTGGCCAAAAGCTAATTGCATAGGAGAGAACTGATGGTAACTCGTTGGCCTCAAACGAATAAGTGCTGCGGCATGTAAAACAGCATGCCCCCAAACCGAGGTTGGGAGATTTGTTCTTATAAGTAAGGGTCTAGCAATTAATTAGAGGCGTTTAATAAGTGATTCTGCTAACCCATTTTGTGTGTGAACATAAGCTACTGGATGTTCAACACTCATTCCATTAGCCATACAATAAGCATCAAAAGCTTGAGAAGTAAATTCACCAGCATTATCAAGACAAATTGCTTTGATTAGATTTTCTGGAAATTGTGCTTTTAATCGAATAATTTGAGCCAGTAATCTCGCAAACGCCATGTTGCGAGAAGATAATAAGCACACATGTGACCATCTCGAAGATGCGTCTATTAGGACCATAAAATATCTAAAAGATTCACATGGTGGATGAATAGGTCCACATATATCACCTTGAATCCTTTCCAGAAATTTAGGGGGCTCAAATCTAATCTTTACTTGTGATGGCCTTAAAATTAACTTTTTCTGAGAACATGCAGCACAACAAAATTCACTAGATTTAAGAATCTTCTGGTTCTTTAGTGAATGTCCATGAGAGTTTTCAATAATTTTCCTCATCATGGTTGTTCCCAGATGACCTAATCGGTCGTGCCAAGTTATGAATTCATTTGGGCTAGTAAACTTCTGGTTTACAGTGGCATGTGATTCAATTGCACTAATCTTGGTATAATATAACCCAGATGAAAGAGAGGGAAACTTTTCTAATATAACCTTTTTATTCAAATCATGAGCTGTGATACATAAATACTCATGATTTTCCTCATTCATTGTTTCAATATGATATCTATTTCGCGAATATCTTTAAAGCTCAACAAGTTTCTTCGAGACTTGGTAGACAATAGTGCATTATTTATTATGAATTTTGTTCCTCCAGGAAACAAAATTATAGCTCTTCCGGAGCCTTCTATCACATTGCATGAGCCAATAATAGTATTAACACATTCTTCTTTTGGCACCAGATGGGTAAAATATATATTATTTTTTAGAATAGTGTGCGAACTTGCACTGTCCGCAAGGCATATATCTTCATTACATATCCTTGCCATTCTCTTCAAAGACAAATAATAATAAAATAAGTAGCATGTACAGTTGAATTGAATACTTGATCGGAATTATTTTTCTAAGAAATACTGCACATAAAAATAATGTCATATACTAAAATTTTATTTTAAAACATGACATATTTAATGATTTTAAAATTTATAAACATTAATATTTCATTATTTATATACATCATATTTGAAACTTAAATACATAGAAAACTTAACAATACGTTCTTTACATTATTTATTTACATGAATGCTTAACAATCTCACACATTAAACTATTCCATCATTGATCAAATGACCAATATTTCCTTCAGAATTCTCAGAGAAATCAGATACATCATAATGAGTGGTGGAATTTTCAGCATCATTTGAAACGAAATTCGACTCTTTTTCCTTGTCGTCCTTTTTCAAAGATGCCTGGTAAAGATCGACTAGGTGCCTTGGGGTACGACAGGTACGTGACCAATGGCCCTTTCCACCACAACGGAAACACTTATCCTCTGTTGGTTTATTCTGCCCGATATTTCTTTCTTTATCCCACTTCTGGTGAGATCCTCTCTTTTGAATATAATTCTTTTTCCTTCCATAATTTTTCTGGTTATTAAAACCTTGCCATTTACCTCTTCTGGGGTAATTTGTCGCATTTACTTCAGGAAATGGGGCGGCGCCAGCTGAGCGCGCTTCATGATTTTTCAATAGCAACTCATTGTTGCGTTCAGCAACAAGAAGGCAATAAATTAATTTAGAATATTTTTTAAACTCTTTTTCTCGATACTGCTGCTGCAGGAGTACATTCGAGGCATGGAAGGTTGAGAAAGTTTTCTCCAACATATCATGATCAGTGATCTTTTTCCCACATAATTTCATTCGTGAGGTGATTCGAAACATTGCAGAATTATATTCATTTATGGATTTAAAATCTTGTAAACGCAAGTGCGTCAATTCATATCGAGCTTGAGGAAATATCACCGTTTTCTGATAATTATACCTTTCTTCAAGGTCTTTCCAAAGATCTTCGGGATCTTTTAATGTGAGATATTCATTTTTCAATCCTTCGTCAAGATGACGATGAAGAAAAATCATGGCTTTGGCTTTATCCTTCTGGGATGCATTATTTTCAGCCTTAATGGTATCTCCAAGATCCATTGAATTAAGATGGATTTCAGCATCTAATATCCATGATAAATAATTGTTTTCAGATATATCAAGAGCATTGAATTCAAGATGAGAGAGCTTCGACATAATAAAAAAATTTTACCTGAGATTTCCTAAAAATTTGATTAGAGTCTCGTGCTGATAACGTGTTGTAAAATAAATAAAAGATATATTAAATATAAAATAAAGATGTATAAATAGAAGACTCTAGCATTAATATAATTAGCTCAATAATGATTTATATATATACATTAATATTATTTGTTGTAATGTATATATATATAAAGATAGAAAGAAGTATTAAAAGTAAAGAGAGAGGGAATTGTATTTGTTTTTTGTTATTGTGTGTGTAAAATCTATTTGTCTCGTCCATACTTTTATAAGCAAATAAATTCAACTTTTTAAACTATATTAATTGTGCTGTCACGAGAATTTACTTTTTTCATTATAAAAAATCAGATCCACCGTCAATGAGCATCCATTTTTATCCTTGTTGTAACAATTTTCTCAATTAAATTATTCTTCTATTTTTATAGTTTGAAAAGTACGCTTAGAATTTATACTAGTTAGCAAAATCCTAATTGAAAATCATTTCACAACGTGGAAGTTGGACACAACTAGTCAACTACTACAAGGAAAAGTTTCCGTATATAGTTTACATATCTCAATTCTCAACCAAAATCAAAACCATAGCTTTTCTCGTACAATCCAATTGATGGCAAAAACAATGCGCATAGCTGTTATTACAAGTCCTGGCTTAACCCACCTAGTTCCAATACTTGAGTTCTCCAAAAGATTCTTGGAGCTTCACCCAAATTTTCATGTCACTTGCATGATTCCCTCACTTGGGCCACACCCAGATTCAACCAAATCCTACCTTCAAACTCTTCCTTCAAACATTCACTCCATCCTTCTCCCTCCAATCAACAAACAAGACTTGCCACAAGGAGCATACCCTGGAGTTCTTATTCAAAAAACCGTTACCCTCTCTCTCCCATCAATTCGTGACACCCTTAAATCCCTCACCTTAAGGGAACCACTTGCAGCTTTGATCGCAGATGCTTACGCCTTCGAAGCACTTTCATTCGCTAAGGAGTTCAATTTCTTGTCCTACATTTACTTCCCTTCTTCAGTTATGGCTCTCTCATTGTGTTTGCATTTGCCAAAACTTGATGAGCAAGTTACCGGTGAGTACAAAGACCTAAAAGATCCTATCTATTTACCCGGTTGTGTACCAGTTTTCGGGCGTGATCTTCCATTTCCAATGCAAAATCGATCCAGTGATGCTTACAAACTCTATCTAGAACGTTCCAAAGGATTCAGTAATGTAGACGGATTCATAATCAACAGCTTCTTGGAATTGGAATCAGCTGCTATGAAAGCACTTGCAAGGGAGAAAAGTTGCTTCAGCTTTTATGATGTTGGACCAATTACACAAAAAAGGTCATCAAGCAATGATGGTGATGAGGAATTAGAGTGTTTAAGATGGTTGGATAAACAGCCACATAGTTCTGTTTTGTATGTTTCTTTCGGAAGCGGCGGAACACTCTCTCAAAGCGCAATCAATGAGCTAGCTTTCGGTTTGGAATTGAGTGGTCAAAGATTTTTATGGGTTCTTAGAGCACCAAGTGATTCATCGAGTGCTGCTTACTTAGACAACCAAAAGAACGAGGATCCTTTGAAATTTTTACCAAGTGGGTTTCTAGAAAGAACCAAAGAGAAAGGTTTGGTTTTGCCATCATGGGCACCCCAAGTACAAATCCTTAGTCACGATTCAGTTGGTGGGTTTTTGAGTCATTGTGGTTGGAACTCGGTGTTGGAAAGTGTGCAAGTGGGAGTTCCAATAATCACATGGCCACTCTTTGCAGAGCAGAGGATGAATGCTGTATTGTTAGTTGATGGACTCAAAGTGGCGGTGAGGCCGAATGTTGGAGAAGATGGTGTTGTTGGAAAGGAGGAAGTTTCAAACGTGATAAAGTGTCTAATGGAGCAGGAAGAAGGTAAAGCAATGCGCAAAAGAATGGAGGATTTGAAAGCTTATGCTGCTGATGCAGTGAACAAAGATGCTGGTTCTTCAACGCATGCGTTGTCACACTTGGCTACTAAGTGGGAAAATTTTAGTGGGATTGAAGATAATAATTAATAAAGCCTTTTCCCAAAAAGGTCACCCAAAAATAAAGCCTTTTAAGGTTCGGTTGATGTGGATGTTATACATTGTTTAAGTATATGGATCAATATTTTTATTAAAATTTAGTCAGTATTTAATTAATAAAAAAATTAATTTTATATTATGAGATATAATTTTATACTATTAAAAATATTAATAATAATTAATTGATGATTATAAATCACCAAATCTACTATCTTCTTAATATTTCTCATTATTTAATATGGGCCAGCTATAGTGGCTTTTTTCTTTATTCTTTTTTTTTACTTCAATTATATTAAGTATATATTAAAATTAGTATAAAATATATATTAAAATATAAAATATACATTTAAAATATATATTATTAGTTGGTTGCATACTAGATGACAACATTCAACACCTCAATAAATTATTTTGTGGCTCATGACAATGGCTAATTATATGAACATCTCAGCTGTCACTTAATGATCCATATCAATATTAGCTTAAGACAAAAACAATGTGTTCTGTCTCCTCTCTCTGAACAACCAAAGATTTTTTTTTGTCTGAATGCTCAAGTTAACCAGTTAATTTAGTCTTGAATAAAGACAAATTTATCCCAAAAATCTTAAATGACTTATTACATGTGGTTTTATTTTACTTTTCTTTATAATCTTATCAGAAAATTCGATACAAGATAATGCGCCAAGACAGCAGCAATTCATTGTGATGAAACAGACGACATTTTCTGTTTTTCCCTGTGCCTGGTATATATAATTATATATTACACTTGATATGCAAATACAAACTAATGTTATCAATTCAACACAATTAACAATATAACTAATTAAACAGCATTGATATAATTAAATTGGAAATTACATGACTGAGTCCATCAATTCAATGTGTGTGTTTCCGACTCATGATTGTTGATGCAAAATCTCCACGGTTCAAAACCATCACCTCATGAACTTTTCAATGGCCTCCAGAAGAAATCCTAACCAACTAATTGTTGTATCTCATGACTTAGCCTTTTGTCGTGAATCATCCATATACCTAACCAAATAAACATGTTATATTTATTAAGTTTAACCAAGTCCTATAAGGAATAAAAATCTAATGAACAAACAAGACTAATGCTTTTATAAGCTTCTGAGCTTGTTATGAATGAAAAAAAAAATTGAAATATGTCGCATCATGTCAAAGAATGTTTGATGTACTAATATAAAACTTATAAAAGTTAAAACAATACAATTTAATTGTGTATCCTCTTGGAGAAATGAGAAGTCTTTGATATCCTCTCTATCTTGCAAGAACAGTGCTTCTACGGTGCAATACTGAGTATGAGTACCAGTCCTACCTGGTCCCAACCAAGGTGGATTTATATATAGGTAAAGGTAATGCAAAAAACAAGCCATTCATGCAATTAACTTCCAAATTAAATTAGATAAATGTTACATGAATAAATTATGTTTGTAACCACATTTAACCAAGTCTTTTTTTTTTCTACTCGTTTTTATTGTGCCAATAAACTATTGAATCAACTTGGTCATATAGTATCACGGATTTAATTAATACTAGTAGAAATACATTTCGCTAGACCAAACTAGAGGATCAATAATTTGTTCTTATGTTAATACATTTGATATTGGTGCAAGAAGATAATAGGACCTTGATCATAGTGATTGAAAAAGAAAATAAATTGGATTAATGAGGATTTGTACAACTTATTTGTAATTTATGAGTAGAATAGAACAAATGGTGCAAAATCCTACAAAATTCTGAGAAATGAGAACATTGAGAACTGAAAGATAGGAAAGAATTCAGTGAATTTGGACCATAACGGAGAATTCCAAAAAGGGTTATGGTCAGCGGAACTACTAGAAGCTGCTCGAAGAAGGGTGAAGTCTGTTACATGTAACTAAGTTTATAACTAGTTAGTTCTTACCAAGTCAGCATCAATTGGTTACTCTCTCCCTCGTATATTAGCTCATCACTACAATGTAATCTGATTGAACTTAACCTCATAATGAATATGCACTCATTCTCTTCTCTCGCACTCTACCCTCTACTCTCGTTCTCTCTAATTTTTTCTCTACCTTTCTTCCCTAAATAATCTTCCCTCCTTGTTTCTGATAAGGTTCACCTCGTGATGCAAAAACACCATAGAATGACATAACTTCTCTCCTTTCTTTATACCCGAATTGAAATTTGAGATATATATAAAAAATAGATATCATTGAAACATTTTTACTATATTTCAAAATTATGTCATATCTAAATTATTACATTAAAAAATAAAAAAATAAAAATCTTTTAATACTAATAATAGATTCTCCAAATAAATGTAGTTGAACTTCAGTGGGTGTTGGTCTTAAAAATCGACTTAAATATAAATGTAGAAGAAATCATTTCAACAAGACATCTAATTTTTAATATAGGTGGAGAATTGACTTCAACCGTGAGTAATTAAAACAACTTAAGCCAATGAATAAAACCGAGACAATAAGTAGGGATTAGTCAATTGATACAAGAAACAGTAAAATATTAAAATGTGCACACACTAACAGCTTACTCTCCCCAAATCCTATTCTAATATTTGTCTGACTTTCCTGTTAACTATTCTCTCTTTGTCGCCACACCAGTTTGTCATGCATTGTAATATATATAACCCACATCCATTTTCACTTCCTCCTTTAGTGACCAAACTGTACCCATACACCCAAGTCACCCCACGGGTCCCAAATCCCAACAGAAGACCACTTAGATGCTAATAGGTGGGATTTTGCAAAGGAAAATAGTAACGAAGTAGACAAATGGGACGGAAAGAAGTAGAAAGCCACTTGTAAGCCAGGTTTGAAATCAAACCCAGGCATCATTTCTATTTGGAACAGTATAGGTTGGGTTCTGCTAGGAGTAGGTAGATTTTCTTCTTCCGAAGCATACAAGATAGACAAAATATAATATTCTTATGCGGCATATATGGTTTCTTAGTGTGAAAGAACACTTGCAAGTGTTCTTGTTACGATGGTCTTCATTTTTTCTCTTCCTGTCTTTTTTGTTTGATTAACTAGCTCGAAGGGGAGAGTTCAGAATTTACTACATGGACCACTGTTTAGACCTAACAAAATTAAATGGAACGGTTTGTTGGAGCCATTGTTAGAATGGAGTATTGTTAGTGTCTAATTGAGATAAATTTTAAGTTTTTTGTGGCAAATTACTAGTTATCTCAATGTTTAAAGAGACTAATTACATTTTTTTTCCTAAAAACTATTATAATCCTGTATATAAAACTCATCGTAACTATGTCTATAATCATGATAAGAGTTTAAGGCATGCCTGAATAATATTTTGATCTCATCTATGCAATGTTTATACTCATCTTCTCCTACATGATTAAGGTTGCCAATAAAAGACGAAAAAAAAAAAACAATTTGCAAGTATTATTTCTTTACATAAGCTAGAACCATATTCTTACTTATCCTGTTTACGTGGAGGCAACCCAAGTTTTGCTCTTAAATTTGCACCAGCTTCAATGAGGTCGTCCACCTATAGTCAATGTGATGAAGAGTCATAGGCATAATCGTGATGAAGGAAGACATTTTATTTTACTGAAAACCAGCATTAAAAGAAGCAGGCACCACAGTTAAGTGGGAAAAAAAAAGTTAATAATCAAATTGATCCTCCAGTTTTCACTCAATGAACAAATTGGTCCCTCTATTTTAAGTTGATCAGGTTAGTCTCTAAGTTTTAAACCTTAAATCAAATTTGTCCTTTCGTCAATTACCAAGTTAGTCTCTAAGTTACCAATCTACCATGGCATGCCATTAGGTAACTGATTGGAATGCCTTTCCTGCCATATCAGATTGACAATTAACGTTCCACATCAGCTTTACATTAAAACCGTTAACTAGCCAACTTAATTCACATTTTAAAATGGGGGACTAGCATGATTAGTTTAAAAAATGAGAGACCAATTTGATTATCAAAAGAAAACTGGAGGACCAATTTGATTGTTATCTCAAAAAGAAAATGATTATCTAAATTTTTATAATAATTAATGGACAATTATGATTCATGGTTAGAGAACAAGAAGAGAGACCAAAAACGATATGATTACCAATCACCAACAAACAACCACACATCTTTTATCATGCACCAAGCTTTGTCGTGTGCAACATTAGGCCAATGAAACAAATGCAACAAGCCAGCTCTATAATAAAAGTGATCTATCGAATATAATCTTAATTAATTTACTTGTCTCTAGAGTCTTTTCAATCAAGCAAATATAAAGTATCTTGTACCTCTTATAGATTTTGTTGAAAATCATCTACTGGTAATTTAGCAACTGATGCCACTAAAAAATGAATAAATTTGATGAGAGCTGCTGCTGCTAGAATGCATATCATAACTAAGAATGTCATGGAAGATTATTAATAAAGCCAAAAGTGGACCAAACATGTATAATAGCTAAATCATATAAGCAGATTTTCTAAAGTCACAACAATTTCTCTCTGTTGTCAGGGATTGTTTTCAAATTCAATACTTGTAACAGTAATTATTCAAGCTCATATTCAGAAAAAATAAATAATAATAATAATAATAAAGGGGAAAAAAGAACACAGACGCACACACACTCTGACACCATAGTTTCTCCCACTGTAACTGTAAACATCATATTTGCTAACTCGAATTCCTGAGTAACACAGCTTCTTCCATCACTAGAAGTCTAGAACCCAATAAGGCCATATACAAAAACTAAGGCCCGTTTCGTATTTCACTCAGCAGGATTACCTGATAACACATTTGACTCAATCACAACTCAACCTACAATCAACAAACCCTTTTCTGACATTTTAATACAGAATATGTATTCTATCTCCTAGTTGATAATATATATATCAATACAACTCATTCTTTGTAATTTGAATTAGAGCATCTCACCATCACCATAAACATGTAACAAGAAACCACCCTAACAATTCATTCTTCGTAGTTACTGAATCACATACCCATTCCTTCCACTATACAAAACCACATGCATCTTGGTCACATACACTTTACAAGCAATACCATCCATTTCATTGCAAATTAAGCTATATCAATATTCTTTGTTGATCAACCTTCTTCAAACACAACCCATACCCATTTCATAAGGGGGTATTTGGTAACCAGAACCCAGCTAGCTAGGTACATTGTGGCTTTGCTCTTTCTAAATTATTGTTTAGTTACTTTAGTAACATCACAAATGAATGGAACTAGTTTTCATTTGAAACAATTTAAGCCTACAACTAGTTCTTACAACAAACTAATTTCTCTCTAATATATTTTACCTCTTTATGATACCTCCATCAACCAGTGACTGCACACCACCAACTAACCACCACTGTTCATTGTCGGTAACCATTGATCATAATAATTTTGAATGAGTTTTAAGTTTTGGAATCAAACACCATATAACAAAGAAACCGGTTCAATTTTAACCTGCCTAACGTAACCAGTTCCATCTGCACCTAATGAGTTCTCAAAGTAGCCAAACACTTCATTCTCGACCAAATTACCTAATCACATAAACATATCAAGTTTTATTTAATAAAACTACATTTCCATCCACACTTATTCGGGTCTTGAAGCAACGAAACCCAATTGAAACCAGATTCAGTTACACAAAAACCCTACTTCTATGCACGAAATATTTCTGCAATCATAAGAAACCCCTAAACTACAAACCATCACAATTCACTCTGCAAAATTACATGATCACACATACCACATTTACAACAAAAAGCATATAAATAAATAAACAAAATAAAAACCAAAACCAACATGAAGCAACGGAACCCTCTTCAAACCTTCAACTCACAACATAATTCATATGAAATTACCCACCACAGCATATTACTACAGAAACAGGAATCTTGAATTCATGACAGCAGTACCTTGTGAATGCCGTTAGATCGGAGGATGAGGACGGAGGCGGAGGCGGCGCTGCCGACGAAGAGAGAAGCGACGGCGAAGGCCTTGACAGGCATGAAGCGAGAATCGCCTGTAAAGCCTTGAGTGTAGGAACGTAGACCCCATCCGAGTTGAGCAGCAGTGGCCGCACCCCACAGCCATTGTGTCCACTCCACACCGCTACCAATGTTCTCCATTGATTATACTCCCTCTCTCGCTTCTCTAACTCATCATAGCATATAGGGCCTTCCTTTTCAATGAACTCCCAAATTAGTGCTTAAAATAAATTTGGACAAATTAGACCAGAACACAATTTATTTATCCATTACCTTTTATCCGAGCTTGTGCGAAAAGATTTTTTTTTAAATAAAAATAATTTTATATTTAAAAATTTTATATAAAAAGATTTTCAACTAGCAAATTCACATAAAAAGAACTGTAGGTGAGTTTTTACTTTATTTATTACGTTAAAAATATTTTTTTAATAAAAAAATCTTTTTAAAAAATAATATAAATTGTAACTTCTAAAAAGAATATTTTTAATTTTTCAAGTACTTTATTTTTACTACTAAAATTTAACCAATCACATCAAAAAATAAAAAAAATTAAAGAATCTTTTTTTAACAACTTAAAAACACAAACAAATTTATAATATTTTAAATAGAAGAGATTTGGTAACAATTTTTTAAATAATTTTTATTATATATAATTTATAAAATGATATTTTGTTAACTTTAAGAGAAAAAATTATCATTTTTTTAATATAGCATGCTATTTTGGCTATAATCAAATTTATTATCATCCAAATTTAATTTATAAAATGATAGATTAATAGGTACATTAGAATATTTTAGATGTTACTTAATTCTATACAAAATGATTAGTAAAGATGGTGAGATATTTGCATAATATTGCTGTTTAGATTAGTTTCGAAAGAAAATCAATCTAATCAAAAGTAGATAATTTGTTTTAATTTGCATTATTGTTTGACTTTATTTTTCAATTTAATCATATCTAATTCCAATTTATTGTAATTTTGATTGGATTAGTTTATTCAATTTTTTAAAGAGAATTTATTATTAAAAAATATAAATAATTTTAAGTTGATAAATAAATAAATAAATTTTATATTACAAAATATTTATTAAATAATAATACATGAAAATTTTTTTTAAAAAAAGTTATAACAAATTAATATCAAATTCCTCTAAAATAAGAGAGTTATGAAGTAATAAAGTGAGGGAATTAATCACTTTTAAATTAATATAATAGAGCTCAATAAAAGCTATAAATTAAATAATGATTAATTTTTTATTTTATCATTTTATTTATTTCAAAAAATCTAAATTAAAAAAATTAAATATAATATAAATATTATCTTAAATTTAATAAATAATAATATTATATCATATTATACACAATTTGAATTGATTTTAACAAATAGATACAAAAGCTGACTTAATTCATATGGTTTGTCATTAATTCAATCAAATCTAAGAGACGAATGACAAAGTTGAGCTGAGGAAGAATGTAAGAGACTGGAGAGCCATATAGAATTCTCCTCAGTGTCATTTTTGAGAACTTTGAGATTTGAGGATATAGATCATGGTTATGGTTATGGTTTCAGTAATTTTGTATTTCAATTCAATAATTTCTTATTCATTTCAAAATTAAATACTGACAAACATTTGCAGGTATTTTAGAAGACATAATTAATGAAATAATATTAGCATTGTATAAAATTTTGTCCATAATAAGCACATGCTTGATAAGATAAAATGAGTAGAATTTATTTGTACTTGTCATGATAAAAACATAGGTTGATGCCCAATTATGGCTCAGTAGTGGAGTGCTTAAAAATGGAAACCTTCATGACTATGTCTTCAGAATGGTTAGCTAGTAATTCAAAGGAACATGCATCCCCTACTTCCAAATCAGATTCCCTTGCAAATCTTGTCCAACCTGCTGTAAGGCAACCGGTAGAATGTTTTTCGTAATAGATCAACCTAACCTTTGAAGATCTTTCTCCAACCAACAATGTAACAGTTTGCTTGCCAGGTTTGATATAATCCTTTAAGGAGCCCCTCGGTAACCACTACATAAGATGCATACTTAGTTGTGTTTAGTTTATGAGATTAGATACACGTTTATTATACTATAGAATAAACACCCAAATCCATTCTCAAAAAATTCCAACCAAACACTTTGGTTTTCAATAATATTTTATTCTCTAAATTAAAAATTCTAAAAAATTGAAAGTCAGTTTTGAAAATGGACTACTTTGTCTTAGAGTATATTTATTTTCATCTAAAAGCAATGCTAGGTCACCATCCAGCAAATATTATCATTTTTAACTCGTACTTGACCAGCAATAATTTGTATATATATTTACAGAAATTTTGCATATAAAAAGTATATAATTTACACATATATTTACCAGAATTTGCATATATGAATCAATATAATTTATGTCCATATTTTTCAGATTTTGCATGCATGAATTAATAAAATTTATTTATTAAAAATAATTTAGTATTTGTGCTGGTCAAATGATGGCAAAAAATATTAAAAGTTACTGATCTCCAAAAATTTCTCTTTATGTAATTGTTTTATAGTAAAATTTGTTAAAACTTATTTATCCATACACATATTAAAAATTTAACTGAAAGTAAAGAAGGAACTAATCTATCCGAGTAATCCGACTATAATTTTTTTAAAAAAACTAAAATTTTTTAGTCATTGATTCGAGTGTTTACTGTATAGAATATTAAACATACCATGCAACATGATCCTCTGTTTGGTTTTATCATAACCGTGAAGGAAGTATTTTTCGCAACTTCTGTAGTTTCAAATTTTCCAAAACCCGATGGTTTAGTTTTAGAAAGCAAGTCATTGGACATCTTTCCTTCCCTTGGATTCTTCAACTTACCTAGAAAAAAAGAAACAAATTAAACATAAGAAGTTATAAAAATTTCATCTAAGAATTAAATTGTCTTGAATATTAGAAGTACCCCCATCTTTGTTGTTTGCATTTGTTCTCTTGGTTTTACGAGGAAGAAGTTCCTCATCACTAGTGTTGGCCCTTTTACCATATTTATTCTTGAAGGGGTAGTCTATTTCCGTGGCACTCATATCACATATGAACACATTAAAATGAGATGTTCCATCAAATCTAAAAACCAATAGATCCCCAAACCGTAGAGAGTGATACTCCACAAACTCTTTCCAACCATTTTGTAACCAAATTCTTCCATCATGTTTCTCCAAATATACCTCCCATTCTGTGCCATTTGGAAGCTTAAGAACAACTTTGTTGGACAAGCGTTCTCCATATTCCCTTACAAACTTTCTAGGAATCATCTATCATATAGATTCAAATTAAATATGAATATATCATATAGTGTGTTCTAATAAACTCAAGTTTAATTGTATACATCAATAACTTTATCAAAAACACTTGACATTTTGATAGGGAATACACATTGGTAAACTAGGTTAGCCTAGTTTTTCATTAAGTTACAAATGTGTTATATTCCAGGCAAAATGTCAAAAACGAATTGAATATGTGGCATTATGCTAGTGAGTATAAAGTTGATAGAATTTGATCTTGACAAGAAACTATATATATTAGATTAACGTCCACAAGATTTGTAGTATTATATTTAAAATTGTTTAATAATTTTGTTCGTGTTCTGTTCTAGTGTGTTGGTTCTACATTGGAAAGGTAAAAACTAAAGAGAAAAGTTAGATTATGCCACTTTTGATTAAAAACAAAACAAAAAACAAAAAAACAAAAATGTGATAAGGCACTTGAGCACGATATCAAATAATGTTGTCTAAAAACAATTGTAAATTAGCTTGGTTTCTCTTTTAATATCCCATGTAGCATTTGGTGACAGAGATTGAAAGACAGAGACTAAGAGACAGAAATCAAAATAAATCTCAATATTCTATTTGGTGCAAAGTGGGAGACAGAAATTGAAACAAAAATGAAATTCTAATTTAATTTGTACAAAGGGTAAAATTGAAATTAATTAATTAAAATGAAAGTATTTTAGGTATAAAATGTTATTAAAATTTCAGTCTTCATCTCTAAAAATTTTAGTCCCCTGTATTCTCACTTTTCGGAAGTACTAAAATACTGAAATTTTAGAGACAAACAGAAATTTTAGTATCAGTCTTTGAACCAACAAACATGATATTGAGTTTCAATTTCTTAGTCTCTCTGTCTCAATAATTCAAAACAAACGCTACCTAATAGACTTGCTTACAATTTTTCCATCTAAAATGGTGCTCGGGAGCAGGATCTTGAAGAAGTGAACAGGCTTTGTTGTTGCCTCATCACCATTGGAGGCATCTTTGTAAAGTTTAGAAGCCATTTTGAATTATTAGCAACACAATTGATGAATCTAAGCTTCTTAGTTGTAACCCAAATATCAAACGAAAAAGGGTTTCGTATATGATACTTTAAAGTTGTAACGAGTTATAAAATTTAATCAATATAACTCCTGAAACATTAAGTTACAAGAAACTAGATGTTATTAACCGCAATAACATTATATGGTCATTGAATATAATAATGCCTTAAAACAAGTTTTTGACTTTCACCTACATATTGTCTTTCACTTTCCAATTTGTATATTAATTTCATAAAATTTATTAAAAATCTCAGCAATGAGGTTTATTATGAAATTAATTTATCATGAATATAGAATCCCATTATCTAATTCCAAGGTTTTGAAAACTGAATTGATTAGTAATATTAACATTGTCAACTAATAAATGGATATTGTACACTTAAACTCTATTGAACAACCTGTAATAAGGCCATAAAGGATTAAAGCCGTTAAATGCTGCAATACAAATGTAAAAGAAAAAGGATATAGCTATTTATCAAGGAATAGAGATTCAGATAAAATAGTGAATGAGAGAAATGTAAACTCTTATTGATATTCCAACATTCCAGAAACTCTGTATATTTACATGGAAAACTAACCTTCCTGCTAGGACTAAACTACTAACTGACCCAAATAACAAACTAACTAATTTAATTAATACACAACTCCAAACACTATTATCCATAGGAAATTAAAGTGACAAATTCACTTACACAGAAGTTGATTCTGTGCTTGAGATTTCATTACAAGCGAATAAAAAACCAGAAAAATGCTTCACCTAGATTTCTATTGCGAAAAAATTCCACATGGATTTCATAGGGTTCCTAGTAAGGAATGATTCATCTATCAACTAGTCACAGCACAACCGAGTTGCCGAGAAACGAAAAAAGCTATGAAAAGTGGTCCCAGATCATCTGCAATAACAATGAGTAATCTGCTTCATACACTCCTCAAAATGTCAAGATCAGAAACATGGAGCAAATTATTTTGAATCTATAAAGGCATACCAATTTCAAGAAATGCATAATTGGCAAATCTCATCAACTATGGCAAAGCTAAGTTCTCAAAAGCCTATGCCTGAATTAACTAACTTAACAATCCAAGCAAAATTAAACCCAAAGCAAAAGTAATAAGGCATATTATAACCACCAAGATGCTGCATTATAAAACCTCTAGGACCAAATTACTAGTACATCAATTCAGTTCTTAACTATATATATATATATATATATGCTTGCCCATGCTTACTCAAAGAGCTTCTAATTCAGTTCTAATTCTTAACTAGGGCTATGAAATTTCAACCTAGATACTCATGCGTACTATCCAAATCCCTCAAGACGAGTCCTAGAGGCTTAGTGCTTCTAATTACAATAGTTAATATTTAATAAACCAATACTTTGCATTTGAAATAGGACACAAAACCACAAATGGTAAATAGCTATGAGCCTTGGAAGAAATTGTTCTTACTCTTGCTCAAGTTCCTTGAGCTGCTTCAAAGCACCAACCATGTTTCCCTCGAAGACCCTAATTTCCTCAACGAGCTTGCTCCACAACCTAAGATAATACTTGACATTTCCATTCTCTCTCTCACACTTCTCCATGGCCAACTTAATACCCTTCAACATGCCTATGTACTTGTCAAGTTTCTCCAGATACTCAAGAACACAATCTTGACTCGCCTTGCTTAAATCCCTGTCCAATATCTCCTCGAATCCAACCCTCACCATCTCCAACTGCTCGCTGCAGCTAAACACATGCGCCTTCAGTACTTGCCAGGCATCGTCGTCATCGGTCTTTGCTTTGTTGAAGCCATGAACAACGGGGATTCTCTCCTTCAGCTTCAAGTGCAGAGTGGATTGAACGTGGTACGGCTTGCCACCAAAGATCTCATCAAGATAGTTCTTGCCATCCAAATCCAACGATTCCGGAATTGTTTCGATCGAGGAGAGCGTGGTCGTTAGTGTTACTGGCCTGTTGACGAAACCGTTTCGACAAAACCCTAGAAACAGAAACGCAGATGCTGCAGTTACCGTCGCGAGGGAGGGAACTAAGTATTGGAAATTTTGTTGAGGAGGGTCGGGGGAAGGAGGTGACGGTAAAGAATTAGAATGAGAGGAAGAAGAGGCTCTGATAGAAGAAGATGGAGGCGATGATGATGATGGCGGAGAAAGTGGTGTGCGAAGGAGAGAACAACAGGTGGATTGTGTTGGGGAGGGAGAAGAGTAGTGAAATGAAGAGCAGAGAGATTGGTGGCTGTTGTGAACCGTGGGAAGGGCTTCCATGGATTCAGAACTGACGAGCTTTCGGTCAAAGAAGTCGGAGCCTGGGAGGGATCGAAAATAACCAAGTGGCAGTGCCCCGATAGTTTTTGTAATTTGCTCATGTAACTAGCAAGAGACCCGCTCCCTGCGGGGTGGGTGATTGAGTTATGAAATTAATAACAATAAAATGAGATGAACACATAAAAATTGGGATTTGAATTTTTTAAATTTTGAATTTAATTTTAGAAGATAAAGTGTAATTTATTATTATTTATTTTATAGGTAAAAGTAAGAAAATATATGAAAAAAATATTCAATAATAAAAGATTTTGTGGATCATTTTTTGTTAGATAAGTATATCTCGTAATTAAATAATATCTGATAACCTAATAAAACATAATAAAATGAGTAAATATGTAGAATAATAGACCAATTTAGCGGTTCCTCAATGCATATAAATCAAAGATTTCAAATAATAGTATAAAAGATAGCAGAATGTTTCCTCACTAATAAACACAGAGCAATCCAATTTTTTTTAAATTTGTGTAAAAATGTCTAAAGAGTATGATATGCTAATGGAAGTCAATGCCAAGAAGATTGAATGAAAATTTAAGGTACATGTTGTTCATATATGAAAAAATCTAAACAATTACAATCAAAAGGAAGTTAATAACATAGAGATAGTGCTTTAAGATATTGAGGTAAGTTATTTAACTTTATTTACTTCATTTCAATTCGTAATTGATAAATGAGATTCTTATAGGAAATGAATTTTTTTTCTAAGGAAGAAGGATCCAAGCATCAATCAACAAAGATTTATTCAAGAAGTGGAAGAGTTTTTTGAGAAGTTTAAAATATACACTATAAGTACTTTATAGCTGTAGACAAGATGAAAAAAATTAAAACAACAATAAATCGATGGACTTTGATTTTTTCCACAGAACTGTTGTTGTTCGTGTGGAAAATCCAAGTTATTCACTCGAACCCTTCTGCTTGAAGTCTATCCCAAAACTTCTTGCTGCTGAAAAGCTTGATGATTCTTAGCTATTGGGTGAGCAACCACTTTGTATGTTTCTTTAGATAGTAACCATCCTTTCGAGTATCTTCGAAATTGTGACTAATTTGGTATCATTCATTGTTCGTTAGACATCTTAGAGGAGGTTGTTGGGAAAGACCCAAGGGATATAATCACTAGTAAGGGAAAGGAGACAAAACATATGATGGTTGTGATAGCAGACCTAGAGTAAGCCTCTTAAATATGGGTGTTGTGTTACGTAGTAACAACAATTTTGATTGTGTGTTGTTTGGTGACATGGTCGACCACATACTTCTCCATCTTGAATATGACAGGATTAAACCACTAATAGTAGTGTTGCAGTTCTTTAAACACAGCCGATGGAATGGTATGCATCAACATGCTAGAATTCCTAACCCACTTCATTAGTAAAAGTGGTTTGTTTACTAAAGTTGGTATGTGATAAAGCCATGTTTACTAGACAAAACTGATTCTTATTGTCTCTGTTTTTAAAGAAGGTATCGATTCAAAGCCACTTTGATGTCTCTAAAATACGTGTTAATCCTGACATGAAAGAGGTACATGATTTTCAGAATAGGTTTGTGTAATAGTCAATAAGAAGCACTTTTTTTCTGTTGTGTTCCCATTAATAACGTTGTTTAATGGAGTGAATATGCAGCTTTTTTGGCAGTGTAAGGTCTAATTCGGTTAGGATTAGTCAGGTCTCTGGTCATGGTGTGCAATCTGGTGTCGTAGTGAAATCAATAGAGGACGCACTCAATTCCACAGAGGTCCAGTTAGCTAACACTTTTACTAATAACTAAGTGTATTTGGCATTCACTGAACTTAACAATGGTGGTTTGATACTTACCTAAGCTTGATGCAGAAAGGTCCCATAAAGATTGGTGGAACCATTATCTCTATCAATATTGACAACAACGATTGGTTTTACAAATTGTATAGGAAGTGTCCAAAGAAAGTAGAAACCCCGATTGAAAATTGATATAAATGTTCCAAGTGTGGTCACACATATGGCAATGCATCTCTTAGGTGTGAGACAAGAGTTAATTTGGATGCCTTTATTTTATTGGTCAGATACATTTCAGATGCAGTTTAATTAACATTAAATTACTTGCATGAATTGTAAAGCATTGACCCTATTTTATTAGTCTGTTGAACTATTCAACAGGAGAATTTATTATGAGGAATTTTTTTTTTACAAATGGTATTACATATTTTATAATAAGTATAAGGTTGAAATTATGGCCTACGATGGAACAGGAAATATAACTATGCTAATGTGGGATAGGGAAACAACACAGCTTATAGGGAGGTAAGCTGAAGAAATCAAAGATGAAGATGTTTGTTCAGCATATGTCCCTTTTAGATATTAAATTTTTGGATTTTTTTTGTGCGTATACACAAATTGTGATTTGTTCATTCTTTAAAATTTGCAGTGTTTGAAAAGGGAAGGTTATCCCCCAACCCTTGATTACATAATGGACAAGAAGTTACTCTTTAAAATTAATGTTAAAACAGCCAAATCCAACAAGTATGACCAGGTTTACACTATTATGAAAATATGTGACGATAAAAAATTGCCCTACAGAATTCATCAGCAATCCTTCTAATGTCTTAATTGTACGTATCTTCTATATCTATCGTTGTATAAACTAACAATCATTCAACTCATAAATTGCCTACAATTTTTAAGAAGGATTATAGTGTGCCTCTATGTAGGAGAATGGGATCAACAATTTAATAGATGTTTCAGTTGTTGTGGCTAATCTCAAGTCTGATAATAATTTCCAATGCTCTGTGGTGTGTATATAAAGTTTATAATGATCACAAGCAAGCACATCTAGAGATAATTGGTTTATTATCAACTAACACAATATACACTTGTGTATTCCATAGGATGTTGAGAAGGATTCTATCACAAGCCTCAAGTGCAAGATCCCAACTAGGAGAGCTCCCAATGGGTAAAATATGCAGTGCCATTAAACATTGACAGTGAAAAAGATTTTCAACTCTCTACTAACAAGTTAAGCTAAAAGGATGACAAGAAGAGGCAAAAGATGCAAACCGTTGAATATGATAATTAATCCTAACTAATATCTGAGTATAGTTGGGATATTACACATGATGATTTGTCTTTTGGTTATATAATGTATTAACCAGTACTAATTTATATCTGCCAACATTTTGAGTATTAATGTATGTCTTAATGGACAAATTATTTGTATTTTTTGGTAGTATTACAATATTTATTGTTATGGATTAAACACATGAATTAAGACTTTGTCAATACTAATAGCAAGTATGAATTATCAACAATGTCTATAGATTTATAAGATCTAGACGTCATACTACCATTAACAGGGTTTTTATTTCATACTTGAAAGCACAAACAGAGCCTGATACATGTCTAATATAAAATGATCTGCATGACTATATAAATGCCAAATGAATTTTAACTAATATGTAGAAACAAAACACCTAATCCAGTTAGCACTGAAGTTTAACAAGTTAAAACCTCATTAGTTTTATATAAACCCAAATTATAGTGAATAAGACTAATGCCTAAATCAATTGATCAAATCATGTAAATAAGATAAAATTTTCAATTCCATTAAATAATTTTAGGAACTAATTATCAATTTTCTTCTTACAACATGGCACAATTTGAAAGTAGTAAAAGTTCCATTCCTATAGTTAACAAACATTTCCTGAGTGTGATGTAATTTTTATCCATTTACGTTTTAATATAATTTTATTATTTTCTGAAATAACGTTGCTTTATCTATCCAGTTGTCCAATGTTGCTTTGTATTGGAATATTTTTTCATAAAGTCTACTGTTGTATACTAATAATAATAGACTCTATTTTTCCAGATATACAAATTTTTTCCAGATTCAAGATGTGTGTTGTTTTTTAACATCGAGAATAAGAAAGCTCACAACAGTGTGATATGTTGATTTTAAAAATCTTTGCAGGATATTCGTTGCACATTGGCTAAGCATTAGACCAATGAATGCCTCAACATTTGATTTCATGATCAACAATGATCTTAGACTAAATAGTGAATGCTCTTTATTAATGTGCCAATGGATAGCCAAATCATTTGTGGAAAATAGAAAAAATGTGTTATCATGGCAGCTATCTTTTTTCTGATCAGCCACACCCTAAGTTTCATCTATTCTTCTACCTATCGATATAAAAGTCTGAAGTTATTTATAGGCGGAGTGCATTAGATGTGTAAATAAATGGGAGGAAACACAACTAGATAGTAACCGCGGTTAACATTAGTGCGATAAGTATAGTATTAGTTGATTGGTGCAACTAATTTGTTAGAACTTACTTAATGCATGCTTTCCGTTTAGATGAATTGAAAGAAAAATTTCAGTGCCATCGTCATGCCTGATAAAAAAAGGAAGGCTAATTAGTGTTATGAAAATTAATACTGTAATGGGGTGGACCAAATTTAATTTTAATTGATCAATCCTAGTGATTAGCCAACAAATTAGGGCTCACCAAATATAATTAACATAATTCAGTTAAAACATAATTATTATAATTAACTTCAACAATTTGATATCTATCTTAAGAAAACCTTAAATAATTTCATTATATCATTATCTACATGTCCTAATTTTTCAAACAAGGTAACCTTGGATGTAGTAGATGTTCCATTACAATAGTGATAGCTATTCATCTAACCTTATTACTTTCTGAGATATTTGTCTGTATATACATTAGCCACTTAGCTTTTTTGTATTCTAATAAATAATCATAACTATTTAACGCTAAATTTGCATATCCATACAACTGACTTTTGTTTTAGTCGGGTAATAATTTGAAGAAAGCAATCAAGTATTCTCGAAATTCACATATGACAAGGCATCAATAAGATTGATAATCATCAATCTTTAAACGCTCGGAAAGAGATTTGTTTAACATTGACCAAGTCCAATAGTCAGAAATTCCTAAACATATGAAAGATCCCGCTGCAAACAGACCTTATCCTAAATAGTGAATGGTCTGCATGCATAGACCTTTAGATAGGGAGATCAATTGAGTACGTTATGAGATATTAGCAATTTTGCCTAAATCTATGAAGCTAACTTTAAACTTCATCATCAGGTTCGTATCTCGCTGTTAGTTCTGCTACAGTTGTCGTGCAAATAAAATTGTTCTTTTCAATCCCAAAATCAAAACATGGCTAATTTGAATGAAAAAGACAGTGACACCCCATGTACAACACAAGTATGCCTATGCCTCTTCATTTTTCTTTTTTAGTCTATTCATCTTTTGTTCAAACCTGTGGCGGGTAGTTTCCCTAATACAGTTCCACAACATCCCTCTCAACTCCAACTCCTTTCATTATTTATTGAAATTCTATCATAAATGCCATCCGCAAAATCTATGGTGAACCGTAGGTAACAATTCCTTGACAGCTGGTATTAAAGGGGTGAACGGTTAGATATTGATTCAAGGAGTGAGAGCACAAAATTTAGGTTCTCATAGCTTACAGAGCTATTTATTCTTCTCTTCTATGGTTCTTATTGAATATTATGTTTTTTCAGTTTAATCTTTCTTTGTTTCAATGATAAAAGACATTACAGTGAGAAATGTAAGAAAAAACCATTGAGTGAAAAAAAGTAGAGAGAGTTAGACTTGGAAAAAAGCCAATGCTTATTTCAGGAATTTTTTATATGTATTTCTGTTTTGTTTTCATGATCCTGAGAAGATTCTCTTATAAGTTGGGTGAGCACTTTGCAATTGAAAGTTAAGGTGAGTTTCTAGTCAAATCTGGCTTGGGTAGAAGTTGAGTTTGTCCCATATAGGATTGGGTAGAATTTTAGAAAAATTGGTGAATGTAATCTTGTTCAAAGATAGTGAAATTCCGTCATTGTTGTGATGAAGACTGGATGTAAGCTACATTACACTGAGTAGACGAACCAGGATATATGGTTGTGTCACTTCTCCGTCTCTTCTCTGTTTCTAGTTTTATACCTTAGGGATAAAACAAAATAATCTCCTAATTATTCTGTCCAGCTAGATTTCACAGCTATATAACTTGCACACAATTTTGTTCTGAATGCTTCTTTTTACAAGAGACAAAATAAAAATATCTCCTACTTTTCTTCCAAAGTAACTCTACATAATTCAAAAATTCCATTCAATTCTAAGATTACTCAAGAAAAATTAAAAGAGGCCTAGATTCAACTCTCATTCTCTAAACCACTAATATGCATCATATATATATATATAACTGTTCTAGTGACAACAAACAAAAAGTTTGGGAATATCTTGATAGGTTTGATCCAGCTGTTTGGTCAAAGGCATTTTTTAGTCCTGGACCCAAGGTTGACAATATCACCAATAATATGTGCGAAGTTTGGAACGCTAAGATAGTGGCATACAGGGGTAAGCCAATACTGACAATGTGCGAGGACTTAAGATGTTATCTAATGCGAAAGATGGCAGCACACAAAAAGAAGCTAGAGAAACATGTTAGCACTTTAGCTCCAGTGCAGCAAAAAAGACTGGACGACTTCATTAAGCCAAAAAGCCAAAAATGGAAAGCTATCTGGGCTGGAGATAGTAAGAGAGTTCTTTTTGAAGTGCACTGTCGAAATCACAAGGTTAGGGTTAATCTTGAAGAAAGAACATGCACATGCAACCTATGGTAGCTAACTGGTAAACTTGTTTTGAATACTATTTTGTACTTGTAAAATTGTATATTTGTTACAAAGGATTGATTGTATGTGGTAAATTGAATTCATGTCTATAGGTATGCCTTGTAGACATGCAGTGGCAGCCATGTCTAAGATGGGCCTTAGGCCTGAAAATTTTGTGCATAAGTGGCTGACAATGGAAGCAGTAAGAGCTACATACTCACATTGCATCAAATCGGTTAATAATGAAGAGTACTGGGTACAATTGGATGCTGCTAAGACTCTTTCTCCTCCAATCAAAAGAGCTGCTCATAGGCCAAAGATGAAGAGAAGATCAGACCCGGTTGAGAAAGAGATGAATCCAAACAAATGTAGAAAAACCTTTCAGGTCACTTTCTCTAAGTGTGGTAAGCTAGGACACTACTACAAGACTTGTACCAATGCACCTCAAGACCCGAATTGGAAACCTATGACAAAGAAAGAGAGAAGGACAAAGAAAGTGCCTTTGCAATTTGTAGAGTCAAGCCAAACTAACACTCAGCAGGTATAATCCAACAAGTGATGACTCACTTTCAAAATATATTTAATATGCTAACTGTCTTATATATATAGTTAAGGAGTTAAGTGTCCTAATTAGTTGAGCCTTCTTGTGTTTCAATCTTGTGATTTGACAATTAAACAGGTTCAGCAAACAGGACAGAACAAGTCAACTGCCAATGCTGAAGAAACTACATTAGATACTGCTGTGAGTTTATGCTAATTTAGGGTCTTTATTTGGCATAACACTATTTTATTTGTTATCCTAACAGTTACCATTTATGATAGGCTAAGGCAAAAAAGAACAAAAAGAAGTTTCCCAAAACATCTGCAACAGGACAATCAGTGAACCATGGTCAAGGAGAGAAAATTAATGTCTCCCAGTCTGCACCCCAAGCAGATGAGGTAAAACATGGTCCTAAGTTAAATTAGTAATCTCTATTTAATTTAATTATGACCTTTCCTATGATCTTCTCTGATGATAGCCTGCAACAAAATTCAACACCAACACTGCACCATGCTTTAGGGAGAAGCAACCAATTGTGAGACCCACTACTCCAACGAACCAAGGTGTATCAACAGGACTATCAGCTGAGACCATGGCTGCAGCAACATCAGGAACTGCATCAAGACTTTTTAAGTTCATCCCCACTCCAGGGATTAGGCCTCCTGACAAGAATTGAGTAGTTGATATAGTTTAAAAGTTTGGAACTAGGAAGAAAAGATAATTTGAACAATAACTTGTGGGCACTGTTTATTTTGGTTATCAGATTACTTGCTACGACAACTATGTTGATTAGGGACCTTGTGTTGCCCTTGCTTTTGTTATTATATAATTAGATGCTAAGACATGCAACCAGTGATATAGTTGGTTGAATACTCTTTTGGATAATTATATTATTAAGGGCTGTTATGATGATTCCCTTATTCTATTATTATGGTATCATGTCTTAAGTTTCAATTTTCAACAGATGACTTCTTACTTTGTTCAACAAATTTATAATGCCTTATTTTATTACAAAATCATGTATACTACTGCAGTCTTTAAAATTGAATAAACGAACATATAAAAACAAAACCAGCTTAATTATATTTATATTCATTCATCAAAAGTGATCAATAGCAACAAATGTCATACCCTAACCAACTTAACAACCAAGATCACCATGTTTCACAGTATTCCAGAAGTAACATTTGATCTCTCTAAACTACACCACTAAACAGGTTTCTAACTACAATTCCAGTAACAAATGCCAACATAACACATCCAACACTACTGCATCTAATTTGACTAAAATTCAATCTAGCTTTCTTCAAATCAATTTCTAAGCCAACCAATCTTTCCTCTAGCTCCCTAACTTTGTTATCATCTGCAGAAGAATGATCTTCTTTATGATTCTGATTCAGCTTCAAACCTCCGAACAAAAGAGTCTTCGCAGCATCCTCATTGAATGATGCAACATAATCATCAAGCCAATAAAAGTATTTGCAATGAGGTGTTGGAGTCTACAAAATAATATTCTTTATTATGAATCTATTGAAAAACAGAATGAACATAATTTTAATTCTTGATAAACCTACCTTGAAGTATGACCATCAATGAGAAACAAAGTGAACAAAATTTTAATTGTTAATAAACCTACCTTGAAATATGGGCATCGAAAGAATAGTCTGTTTGGATTCATATAGGTTCCAGACATGAACAAAATTGCATAAATTTCACAATTACACTCTGGGGCAACCCACTTCTTCTTCCACCTTGATCCTACACTCCCAGTAACATTCAAACTCCAACTTGATTCGTTTTCATCTCTCCCACTTCGCCGATTTGATGTCGACCCATGTTCTTCACTATGAACCATGCTGTTCTAGGGTTTACAGTCGAACGCAGTGATACATTTTCAAAGTAGATAGTGAAGCAGCGCAGCATTTGAACTTCCCATCCCACACAAAATGACAGCGTTTTTATTTTTTCGAAAGGGACAGATCGACCCCTGTCCATTTTTTAATTGACAGCTTGGCACTTCAAGGACACTTGGCAGCCAACTCATCACCGTTAAGTGACACGTATGCTTATTCCGGTTGTTTTCAACGCCGGAAGGCACATAAGGACCGCTATGTCTCACGGAATGCAAAGACAGGGGCCGGGACGTACCTTTTTTTTGGGACAGGGATCGCTTTGTCCTTATGAAAATTGGACAGGGACCGGATTGGTTGTTTACTCTAAAACAAAATAATCTCCTAATTATTCTGTCCAGCTAGATTTCACAGCTATATAACTTGCACACAATTTTGTTCTGAATGCTTCTTTTTACAAGAGACAAAATAAAAATATCTCCTACTTTTCTTCCGAAGTAACTCTACATAATTCAAAAATTCCATTCAATTCTAAGATTACTCAAGAAAAATTAAAAGAGGCCTAGATTCAACTCTCATTCTCTAAACCACTAATATGCATCATATATATATTAAAATTTTCAATATCAATCAAACTGAAGTTGTAAACTTATGTAAACTAAAATTTAAATTTGTCAAAATATTACATGGCCTGAAATCAGCATATACTGTTCTAGTGACAACAAACAAAAAGCATATACACTTTCAATGAATGCTACATTTTCTAATGTTGCAAGAATAATTACATTTAGGGAAAAGACTAAAGAGAAGAATGTGATTCTTCCTATTTGATACTAGGTGCCAAGGCAATAGTTAGTCTCCAAGCATGAACAAGACTTCCTCAATGCAGGAAACAATGAACCTCCTCATAAGCCATCTTTGTCACATATGAAGAGCACATTGAACAAGCAACAGAACAGAAATGCCAAAGTACAACCACAAGAATTATAGTAGGCTACAATAAAAATCAGTCAAAAAATTCACATAGAAAATCAAACAATTATATCTCAAGATGCATGTTGACTGTTTATTGTTCTCCCAAATTTACCCTCCTACGATCCTACCACAAAATCATTCACTGATCAGCCTTCTTGCCATCAGAATAGTAATTGATGTACCATTGAACAAATTTCTTTAAACCATTCTGCAAATCCGTTTTTGGTTTATAACCAAACTCTGACTGAGCATAACTAATGTTTGCATGAGTAAACTGAACATCACCATTTCTTGGCAACTTCATTATGTTTCTCTCTGCCTTAACTTTCAAGAGCCTCTCCAAAATGCTCACAAGTTCCGAAACCGGCACCGGCGAAGTATTCCCTAAATTGAACACCCTCAACTGAGCCGGTCCGGTTTTCTTCCCTCCACTACCAGTACTCTTCTCTGCAGTATCCAATGCTCCCAAACAACCCCTCACAATGTCATCAATATAAGTGAAATCTCTAGCAACCGTTCCATGATTTGCCGCTTCGAAGATCGGAATTGACTTGCCCTTCAAGATATCCCTTGTGAAAAAGAAGTAGGCCATATCAGGTCTTCCCCAAGGGCCATAAACAGTGAAGAACCTCAAGCCTGTTAAGGAAAGTCCATAGATGTGATTATATGTGTGAGCGATTTCTTCACCTGCTTTCTTAGTTGCAGCATACAAGCTTGCAGGTTGGTCAGTTCTATCCCTTTCGGAAAATGGAACTTTGGTATTCAATCCGTATACTGAGCTTGAAGATGCCCATACTATAGCAGGTTGTGGATTCATAGATTTACAAACCTCAAGCAAATTCACAAAACCTGCAATGTTGCTATGAACATATGAACCGGGGTTTTCCATCGCATACCTATGTCAAATATTGATGCATATTAGTTCTCTAAAAGCTTCAAGAGTTGTCAAAAAACAATACCTTTTTTCATAGGAACACATAAGTCTCTAATTAGGGTATAAAACAAACAATACCTGACACCAGCTTGAGCAGCTAAATGCATTACATGGGTGAAAGCCACAATCTCAAAGAGTTTCTTGAGAAGGTCAACATCATTAATGTCTCCTTCAACAATGAAGACCCCAGTACGCTCTAAGAGAGCTTGGCGTGCACGTTTTAGCGAGGGATCATAATAATCATTGAAGTTGTCAAGGCCAAGAACTCCATCACCCCTACGTTTGAGTGCAGCAGAGACATGGGTTCCAACAAAACCTGCAGCACCAGTTACAAGCACAGACACCCCATTCGGGGACCTAATTCTTGCAGAAGAACGAACCCTCTTCTCCCATGCGGCACCGAAATTGTTATAGGTCCTTAGGGACCTGCGTGAATGGTCTGTAGGAAGCGATGATGGTGATGGTATTGATGGGGTTGTAAAGAAGAAGATGAACATTAGACCCAAGAACACAAAGGACCAAAATGTGAGCTTGGCTAAGGAAGTGTGCCACCGAGGCCTATGAAAATATGAACCTTTCTCCATCTTGAACTTCCCAGGTGTGGACGGGGTGCTATCCATCTCAACTTTCTTCAACGATTTTTATTACAATGATAGAGAATATGAAATTGAATTACTCACAAATTGTGAAGATAGAGCACTTTCCTTAAGAATTTATTACCACGTTTGTTTCAGAAATAGTGCATTGTTATTTCAGAAAATTAAGTATCACTATACTTGGGCATTATGGAATGATGTTCACGGTGAGGATGGTGAAAGGATCAAAGGAATGAAAGAGAACTTTCTCAGTGTTATATATGGAAATCTTCTTGTTTCTTGGCTGTTAATTAAGGTTGTTATAAGGCCACTCTTTTGGGTTTATGGTTTCTCAAACCAAAGAATTTAAAAATTTGGAAAGACTGCCTATATTGCTTAGATAGAAAAAAGAAAGTTTGAAGCATTTGGTTAGTGGTGAATCAAAAGGCTTATAATAATTTGATTTAAAAAAACAAAATTTTGTTTCCAATTATTGTATGTGTATCCTTTTGATATTTGCCTGGAAGAAAGAAGAAAGAAAAAAAGAAGACATGTTTGCTTGCTGGAAATGGAAGTTCAATAGTAAAAGAAGTCTAATATTTCTCTTTTATCTAAAATAAAGCTAAATTGATTGGATGTAAGGCCTTGAAGTTGGGAGTTCCAATAGTTTGCATTATCCTTTTTATTTGAGGATATAATAAATTAATAATGTGTGGGAGAAAAGTTGTTTTCATTGAGGGGAAGAGAGTTTAAGTTTGTAATTAGAAGAGCATAATAAATAATGACTGTCTTTAAGTAAATGGTAACTTTTTTAGGCCTTTCCATAAGAGGATCTCTCTTTCTCCACCATTAAAATGTGACACTTTGTTTGGGCATAACATAACTTCTGATAATGTATATATTCAGGGGAAATAGTTTCATTGATGTACTATGCCATCTTGGGGAGTTTTAGTACTACTATAATTTAGTTTAGATTATTTTGGGCATATAAAATATAAATTGGTCTTTACTAATTTAAAACCATAGTCCTTTCCATGTCCTAGAACATCTTTTTAATAAATAATTATTTACATGAATGGCCATTTCTAAAATTAATCTCTATTTTACATCTTTTTAATATACATTTATTTAATTTAAATAAAGTTATTTTACTTTTCGTATAATTTAAATTAGTTTTGTATTCTCTCATGTAATTGCGATAATTCATAAATTATACAGATTTTACTTTTAATTTGAGTATAATCGATTTAATATACCCATAAAAAATATTGAAACGTAAGGTATTACTTAAAATAAGAGTGATCTATCATAAAGAGTTATAGTAATTGAATTGAAGCAAACATGGAATCATTAGAAATGAGAACTTGATCTCTACAATTTTTATGTTGCTCACATTTTTTAATTCTCAATAATTGTAGGTGAAAACTCACAATAAAAAATTAGTGTAATGAGTATTTCTAATGCTGTCAAATCTTGAATTTTATACACTAATTGGATCATAATATGAACTATATAGATCCAAACTAGACGGTTCTAGTGCTATTGGAAAACTAAGAAACAGAGTTTCAAAAGTGATATGCATTTGTCCAAATAAAACAGTGAGTATACCACCGCATATGCGAGTGTGTTTTGTATACGCAGATCAAGTATTGCAAATTACATTAACTTGGAACGTGAATTAGTGTTTTTGGGTGCCTTTGGTCCATTCAAGGGCTTGAGCTAAAGGGGAAAAAAGGGCTAAGAAGCAGAGAAAATAGAGACATTCACTCATTAGTTTAGTTTTACGTTTGTTTTTAGGTTTTGTAAGTTGTAACTAGAGAAGCGGCAACTTATCTTTAAATCTTCTTTTTTTTTTTTTCTTCTCTTAAGTTTTGTTTTTTTTTTTTTCAATTTTTTACAATTTTCGTTAATTTTTTTACAACATTTGCTCTTTTCAAGTGCTATTAGTCTCAAAAGGTTCATAATATATACTTTACAGGTAATCTTTTTTGGTTGACTGATTCTCAATGAAAACACTAATGCAATAAGTTATAAGATCTTAGAAAAACTAAGTAAGTTTTGTAGTGAGAGAGTCCAGCTAGTATTCCGATAGTTACACTCTACAACGCTTTATTTAGTACTATTTCACTCGGCCTTCTACTAGTTAAAATTCTCCACCGAATAAAACCTTCATAATTATAGATAGTCTTTGTCGATTAGTTGACTTTCAATAGGAATACTAATGTAATGAACGAGCTACAAAATTTTGGGAGAACAATCACTATAAAGTTAAAGTCCAAGATCTTTTAAAATTCTGTTTTAAGTGTTGGCTATTAAATGAGACAATTTTATAACTATTTAAATTCAATTAAATTCATATTCTTACATATATATTTTTTTATGATGTAATATTTTACCTAATTAAAATTATAATTCTAGTAATTTATAAGTAATGAAAATTATATATTGTTGATCGAAAAATATTTTTCGATAACAGGGAGTTAAATCGAAATGAGTTGAGTATGGTTTCTCGAAATGATATGCTTGTAAACCTGAAGTTGGAGGTAATCGGTGCTGATGTGTATTTCGATTGTGTTGTTGATCGAGTGAGCCAAATCGAATAGAAGATTCGATTTGAAGAATTGAGCAAAGCTTTCGAAAGAGCTGATCGATTAGTTGTAGAAATGGGAAGTTAATAGTTTTTATTGCACGAGGAGATTACGGAGAATATAGGCTCCGTTTGGTTGATGTATATGATGAGACATAGACACAAAGACATAGACATTAAAGACATGGACAGAAAATATTTGTGTCTATGTATTGTGTTTGGTAAAAATAAAGAACAAGACACATATTTTAAAAAGACTGAATTATCCTTCATTCTACCACAAGTTTTACTATTATTACTGTACATCCATTATCCCAAACACTACATGTCATCACCATTGAATTTTTATTTCTTTTAATATTTTTTATTTCTTCTAATATCATCTTAAATTATCATTCAAATATTAAATATATATTTTTTTGAAAAAAATAAAAACTAAAGTTATCAAAATTTAAATAAATAAAAAATTAAATGTATAATTTTTTTTTGAAGAAAAATAGAAAGATAAATTTAGTTATAAAATCTAAAAGAGGAAGAGAAAAAAAAGAAAGGTTTAGGGAGATAAGAGGACAAATTTTAAAATTTCAATAAGGGTAAAAGAGTAAAAAATTAGTGTCTCACAAGTTGTGTCTTAATGTCTCACCAAATTGGAGGTACACAAATTTAATGTCTCCGTATCCATCCGTATCCTCTCGTGTCCTTCGAAAATCTGTGTCTCACCAAACCAAACAGCAAACATGTATCACTGTGTACCACTGTGTCTATGTCTCAGTGTCTATGTCTCTCAAACCAAACGCTGCCTACAATAACGCGGCGGGAACGGTTACAAAGAGAGACTGCATTTCAAATTTGAAATGCCGAATTTAATTGTAATTAATTGTAAATTAATGGGAAGTTATGTAAGATTAACCTATAAATACTAGGAAATTTTAGTGAATGGGGGTTGAAACTTTTACTCAAAAAATAATACTCTTGCACTTTCACATCTCAGAAAATTCCTGAGTTTGCACTCGAGTTATATTTTCTGTAGGATTTCTTTCACCTTCCTATTTCTTTCAATTTATTTTATGTGTACACTTAACATTCTAATTAATCTTATCTGTTAAATGTTCTTCATTTCCTTTGTTTGAATTTATCCTTTTGCATTTTAACATGATTTTAATAGTCTTTTGATCTCTTTAAAGGCATTTTTATTGTTTCTTTCTAATTCTGATACAAACTTTTTCATTTGCCATATACTTAGTTTTTTTTCTTTGAAAACTTTAATTTTTGAATCTTATTTATTAGTTCATAAATTTCTCTTGTTTTTTATTTTCAATAATTTGTCTAATCGGAGACGTTTTGATGTACTTTTAAAAGTTGGTACTCGCACAGAGGAGTAGGTTTCGCTCCCAGACCATTAGATATCAAACCACTATCGATTTGCTAAAAATCGACAAAACATATATATATATTAATTTGATTAATTGATATTTTTAATTTAAAAATAGAGTTCAGTTAACAATATTATTATCGAATTCGATATCTCCCGATATGTGTAAACCCCGTAAAATTAGCGAATAATTAATTAATAATTCAAATTTTAATAAAGAAAATTAGAAATATAAATTTTATAGTAAAATAAGACAGAGCTAATTAAAATAAAAATTTTGACACTAATTTTAAAAAAATTGGCCCAAGATTGAGTCGAATGGACTGAACCGGTTGAATTGGGCCCGATCCTTTCAAGCCCAAAAAATTTAAAGAAAATGTCCCTCTTCTTTCCCATTCAGACAAGAACGCTAAAATAACCCAAGTGGGAGAGAAAAGAAGGGTTCCAATCCTAACATTCAAACAAACCTCCATAACTTTCCGCTCCGAGTTCTGATCGTCGCACCGTTTGCGGCCACGCGACCACCGCATCGAACTCTAAGAAATTATCAGAACAATTTTATAGATATGCCACACTCTCACTCCAGTTTCTCTATCCCCTTGAATTTCAAAAATTGTGAGTATATATGTTGAGATTTTGTTGATTTGGATTCTTTAGGTTCGATTTAGCTTGCGAGACTTGTTGGGCCTGGTTCATTTGGTCCGTGGGTATAGTAAAGATCATTAACTCTATTCAATTATTTGACTTTGTGTGTTGGAGATTAAATTTGGGTATGTATATGCAAAAGTTGTCCTAGGTATATGTATATATGTGATAAGAAGCAAAATTGAAAACATTAGAGGCTTGGTTGGAAGCTTGGGAAGCTAAATTGTGGTGTTGAAGGCTTGTGGGCTTGCTTTTCGCCTAAGTGGGTTGCCTTGGAAAATATGTGGAAATAGGCCATGGTATGGTTTAGGTTTCTCGTATTTAATATATAATGTTCTGTGAAAAGTTAGGTTAGATGACCATAAGATAGGTTGGAATGCTTGATTGTGCTTAATGCTTAGTAAAATTTGTGAAGGATGTTGAATGAGTATGAGAATGGGTTGATGGTTAATGCTTGTGGTTGAAGATGTTGTAGTGAAGAGTTATGCATATGAATCATTATTATTGTTTCATTGATGGTTAATGCTATTTTGGATATGGATTGTTAGATTGGAGTGGTTGAAATGATTTGTTGTATGCTATGGAAAGAATGAGGATGTGGAGAAGGTAATTTAGATTATTTTAATATTGTGTAGAACTTTGGAATTTTTGGGTGAAAATCATGTTTTGGTAAAAATTGAGGTTTGAAAGTCTTGTGTAAAACGGATTTTTGGCCGAACTTTGACGAGCTATAATTTGGCTTCTAGACTCCCAAATTATTTCAAACTTATTTCATATAAAAATTGGGTCCGTTAAGTTTACGCCGTTTGAAGAACGGATGGAAAATGTTTTCAAACAAAAAAATTATGTGCGTCGGATGTTTGGTCCTAAAAGGTGAAATTCTGCAACTTAAACATTTTTTTGATTCTGCATAACTCGCGTATGCGACCACGGACCACAACACGCGACGCAGCCATTCCATTGGGGTTGGACGTTTCGCATACGCGGGGTGGTGCATGCGTACGCGAGCAAAGGATTTTAAGGGGACGCAACCATTTGCACGCGACGCGACATACCCATTCGGATTGGATATCTCACGTACGCGAGCAAGGGGATGCGTATGCAAGCAAGGAAAAATCAGTCCTTGCATACGCAAGCAAGGTGCTTGCATACGCGATGCCCCTGTTTTCTGCGAATGAGTTTTTATGTTTTAAAACATAATTTGAGCCTCTAAACCTCTGTTTTTACTTTTTTTAGCCCTAGATTATAGTAGGAAGCCTAGTAATAAGATGAAGCTAGGAAATGGTGGTAACTTGGGGTGAAGTAAAGTTGGAAAATTGATGAATTATATAAAGAAATGTGAATACTTAGAGTGCATTTGGTGCTATGACTTTGATGATATGAATATGCAATGTTTGCAAATGATTGTGAATATTTATTGGCTTATGCACTCAATTATCTGAGATACGAGTTTTACTGGGTAAAGTACCGTGACTGGTCACCACGTGTTCCATGTTGAGACTCGATACTCTGTTGATCCTACATCGTAAGAGGTGACCGGACATTTATAAATTCCTGGAAAGGTTGACCCCCCCATTGAATAAAGTTAAATATATATATATATATATATATGAATTATGAATGATAAGAGAAAAAGCTATGCATAGACTCATGGGGATGCGCGACCGGGGACAGTTCAGGGTTTAGAAGCCGGACTTGTCAGGTTGGCTTGATAACTGACAGATGAGACTCATCAGCTATAGAACAGACATACATCATATGCATATTATTTGCTTTGCTTGTTGTGCACTAATTGGGAATGCCTAACTGATTATAATATGCTAATTGTTATACTTGCTATCTGTATTACTTGTATTCTACCCGTGTTTTGTCTTTGTCTACTTGTATGTTTATGCCAATTTACCGGAGATGGAGGAATGGAGGAAAGGTGGAAAGACTTAGTGTTAAGGTTAAGTTTTAAGCTAGGCTTAAATATCCTTAGAAGACCACTCGTTTATAGGTTTCTGTTTTAGTCCTTTAAGCTTTAAAATCTGAGTGTCGGCATTCTAGGATTGCCTCTGGCATTCCCAGGACCTTATATCTTAGGCGCGTGGCACCTTTACCATACTGAGAACCTCCAGGTTCTCATCCCATACTATGTTGTTGTTTTTCAAATGTAGGTCGAGAGGTACCCCGGTAGGCGTTTAGAGTTCTGCAGCGAAATGGATATTTTGGGGAGAACTAGGGTTTTTAAACATACGTTATGGGTTAAAGGTTGTATATTTTATATGTAAATATTATCCGGTCAGCCTTAGCTTCGCAGACTGAGTTAGGAGCTTGTTATTTTGTATTCTTGACCATCTATTCCTACTTTCTGTTTATTTATGCTTATGAATCTTAGTTTTCTTTGCACGCAAGTAATCTTGTTTCCCAAGCATTTTGCATTTTATTTTGCGATTCCGCTTTGTCCATTTTTCAAGGCTCCTCGTATACTGTATCATTTTCAATATTATTATATATATACTTTTTATTTTAGAGGTCGTAATACCACACCACCTCTATTTTACGGCTTAAGCGTAAAGCTCTATGTGGTAGGGTGTTACATTATGGTATCTGAGCAGTTCGTTCCTGTAGAGCCTGAGGGACGGACTGACTATGCTTCTGTGTATTCTCTGTGTATGTGTCTATGTGCTATTAGGATATCTGATTGATATATGTGGCATAAACGTTCATGAGCATGCATTTGGGACTTGAAGCACTGGACTTGCGATATTGAGACTGATCAACTTGATATCACTTGTTTGGTGTGTATAGGAACCAGATGTTGACTCGCAGAGCGGTTGCGAGCAAGACAGAGGTATTATAGAAAATGCTAATCCTGAATTGACAGGGAACAACCCTGTAGAGTTGCCTTGGGAAACATGGCTGCGGCTATGCAGGCGACAGCCGAAGCGCTGGGTAACCAAATGAACCATGAGAACAATGGAAATAATGGCAATGAGGGTCCAATAACGCTTGCCTCTTTCCTGAAGGTTCACCTTCTGACCTTCAGGAGAACCTCAAACCCCACTGAGGTGGATAACTGGATTCAGGCGATGGAGCGGATACTGCAGGCTCAGTAGGTTCCCAAGGAGCAATGGGTCAAATTCGGGACGTATCAGCTGTAAGGCAAGGCCCAGTACTGGTGGCAGGAAACACGACGTATCCTGCAACCAAACGGTGTTGTAATCTCTTGGGAAGTGTTTCGCACAAAATTTTATAGAAAGTATTTTCCAAACTCAGTCAGAAATGCCAAAGAACTTGAATTGCTTCAATTAAAATAAGGCCAAATGACTAATGCTGAGTATACTAACAGATTCAAAGAACTGTATCGATTTTCTCACATTTGCCAAGGTGCGCCTGAGGATTTCGCTGAATGGAAATGCATTAAGTACGAGGGAGGCCTTCAGAGTGATATTCTGAGCTCCGTTACACCGATGGAGATTATAGTGTTTTCGGAACTCGTGAATAAGAGTAGGGTGACTGAGGAGCGTGTAAGGAAGGCGGCAAAAAGTCTGAGGATGCCATTCTAGAGGGCTCAGGGAAGGAACTTTGCACCAAGAGGAAGGAACTTTAAGCGTGGAGGTTTTGTTCCACAGCAGAATCAAGGTCAAGGCAGTTTCAAGAGGCCGAATCACAATGCTAATCAGGGCAGAATGTTTGAAAAGCAGTCACAGAGTGATCTAAGCTGTCAGAAGTGCAGGAAGCATCACCCAGGGGTCCCGTGCAGAGTAGGACTGGGAGTGTGTTTCTTCTGCGGATTACCCGGGCACTTGGCCTGGAATTGCCCAGAGAAGAAGAAGTATGAGACTGGTAGAGTGCAGCAGCCAGAGAGAGTGTACACCACTTCTGCAGTAGGTGCCAAGAGATCCGAGACCTTGATCAGAGATAACTGTGAAGTAGCTGGTAGAATTTTAAATACTTTATTTGATTTGGGAGCAACACATTCATTCATTGCATTTGAAAGGGCTAATGAACTAGGATTGAGAATAGAAATATTGGGTTATGAGTTAAAGGTGCATAATGCCACTTATTAAATTAACATTTTAATATAATAACAATAACAATTTATTTGACACATGATTGATTAGATTATGGTCATACTATTTATTCCCAACATAGGGCTCGGACTCCTGTTTAGTAGTCCGTATCTTTTTGATTGGGCAGATTGGGAGTTATACCTCCCTCTCCTGTCATGACCGCCATGCACTTCTTCATAGTAAGGAGATTTTTTCCGAGCTTGAAGGTAATCATCCTCACACTAGTGACCTTGGAACCTTTCCAGGCTCACTCTTTCTCGACTACGTGGCTGATCTCGGGTCGTACGGCTGTGAGATCGAGTTCTTCGGGACTACGAACGCTCCTCCAACTTATGCTCTAACTCCATCTTATTTTGTATTTTCCGCATCTCTTGCATTTTCTGGCACATCTCTTGCATCGCATGGTCATAATATTGTGGTCCCAAGCCGACGATTCGATGTTCCCCAGAGTTATGCTCGAAACCTAGGGGCACTTGGTGATCCTCGACGGAATTAGGATCGGTTTCATGACCATTCCCATGAAGCGTTTCTTTGAGCGAAATATTTGGATTATTGGTTAATTGGATCATCTTGTGTTCAACCATGTTACGAAACAATTTTAGGGATCCCTACAGATAGCACCAATGTTCGTACTTGTTTTAGGATACGTACTGAAGAGAATCCGAGATCCTGACGTTGATTGTTCACAGACCAAGCCGAGTGGACAACATACAATACCACTCTGAAACTTAAGTCAATAACGTATGTTGCAGAGATGATAATGATGTGTTAGCTATTTCAAAAGTTTCCATTTTATACGTTCTTTGAGTATTCGTTGAGCACTTATTACTTTGGATTGACATTTATATCATTTATTCTCTGTTTCTCTGATTCGGGGATATTTGACTTACACTACCCATATTTCTTGCATGATGTTAGTAATGTATGACTTTGGATAGCTGGATTCTTATTACTGTTATTGTCTATAATATTATCCAAATTAATTTAATTATTTTTATTTCAAATACTGAAATTGGAGTTAAGCCTCAAAGTGGTTCCTGAAGTTACATTCGAGCCTCAAAGTGATCCCTGAAATTAATAGTTATCCAATTTCTTCTTTGAACTTGCTCTCCGGGACTCACACTAGTCCTTAAGACACTTTCCATTCATCGAAATACTAAAACGATGTCGTTTTGTATTAAAAAAAAACCAGAGCCTCCCCTTCCGGTCCTTCTATTTCCCTTCCTATTTTTCTTCTTTCCCCCTTATTCTTTGTTCCTTGGCTTCTTTGTTGCGGACCACCGGCACAACCCATAAGACCACCGAAGCCAGCCCCTTTTTCTCCACAAGCTCGCTGTCGGCTGCCACCACTCTGGCGTCGTCGTCGAACCCAAACCGCTGCGACGTTTTCTTCTGTTGTTCCTTTCCAAGCTACCAGCCGCTAGCAACCCCAGAGGCCACCCCACGACTCCTTCTTCTTCGCTTTTCCTCCTATTCTTCTTCTCAATGTTTTTCTCCTCCCCTTCGCACAAGACCAGCCACCACTGCCACCACCCTGCGCCGCTGGCCCGTCCTTTCCCTTCGGCCTCATTGACGATTGGATTTTTGATGGTTTAGAATTTCACTAATGAAATCTCGTTGTAAAGTATAGTTTCTAAACCAAGCAATAATCCTTTCATACAAAAATTTGTTTGTCACAAGTACAAACCCCTAAAGTTAATAACCGAAGTATTTAAACCTCGGGTCGTTCTCCCTAGGATTTACAATAAAGTGTCTTGTTATTGGTTGTGAGTTATATTTGGGGTTTTTTAAGATTTTAGACAAGAAATATAAATGGCAAAGAAAATAAACGAATAACTAGCAAAGCTCTTGGCAAGATATGAGAACTAGAAGTCCTATCCTAGTTATCCTCCTCAATTGTGATGGCAAATTGTCCATTGCTCCCACTTAGTCAACCTCTAACCATGGAGGAAAGTCAAGTGGATGAATCAATTTGATTCCTCAAGTCCTAATCAACTCCTAAAGGAAAGACTAGCTTTAGAGGTATTCAAATCAATTAGCAACTTCTAATTATCAATCAACAAAAGGATTAGATAGCTCAAGAGTCACTAATTACTCTACCTAGGCCAAGAGGAACGGAACAACATAAAAGAGATTACACCAAAAGAATAGGAGAAGAATGAATGTGACCACAAGGAATTGAGAAGATAGAAGTAGAAGAAGATGAATCTAAATCTAGATCTAAGAACTAAACCTAATCCTAATCCTAATTCTAGAGAGAAGTGAGAGCTTCTCTCTCTAGAAACTAGTTCTAACTACTTCTAAAACTAAACTATGACTAATGGTAACTAACTTGTGTTTCCCTCTTCATTCCTTGGGTTAAATAGCATCAGAAAATGAGTTGGATTGGGCCCACAAGGCTTCTAAAATCGCTGGCCACGTTTTGCTTCAAGTGGACTAGGTGGCAGCAACGGCGCGTGCGCGTACTATGCGCGTGCGCGCCACCAGACTTATAGCAACTATGGCAAATCTTATATCGTTTCGAAGCCCCGGATGTTAGCTTTCTAACCCAACTGTAACCGTATCATTTGGACCTCTGTAGCTCAAGTTATGGTCGTTTAAGTGCGAAGAGGTCGGCTTGACAGCTTTCTGGTTCTTTCATTTCTTCATGAGTTCTCCAACTTTTCATGAAGGAAAAGGAGAAGAAAAAGAGAAAGGAGGAGGAAAAGGGAAAGAACCTTAAGTTGGGAAAGGAGAAGGAGAAGGAAAAATGGAAGAGCCTCGGGTTGGGAAAGAAGAAGGGGAGGGTGTTTTTATTTTTTTTAATAAATATAAAACGATTCATTTTCAGGATTTTGATGAACGGAAAGCGTCTTAATGACTAGTACGAGTCCCAAAGTGCAAGTTCAAAAAGTTCGTTTGGAAAACAGAAGCTATTTTTTTTTACTTTTGAATTATAAAAAGTCATAATACGCGTGTTTGGCACCATTTAAAATTTTTTTTTAACTTTTCAAAAAGGTTAATTCACAACTTTATGAAGAAGTAGAAATATATGACTTCTCATTCTCGAGTCATTCTATCACTTTTCTAAAAAAAATTGACTTCAAAATAAAAAGATTTATTTTCATTCTTGGCTCTGTGAGAATGTTTTCTATTTTTTGTGTGAAAATACTGGTCATCACCACTATTTCTACGCAATATTCCATCTGTTAGAGGCACTAGCCTTCCATTGTTATTTTTACACAATATTTCCCAAAACTATTGACCTTCCACCACCATTTTAAAAAATATTTGTTATCATCATTATTTTAATTTTCATTTTTATGTATAAAAAAACTATATTTTTTGAATTATTTAATCAAATAATACAACTTT
>NC_029777.3:99570628-99571465 GCF_000817695.3 Arachis duranensis | reverse complement strand
GCTTTGAAAATAAGGAAACCGTCCCATTTTCGAGCGAAAATCAAAGTTCAAAATATACAAAGCGTTGTTCGAAACCTCTATCAAAACACCATCAAACTTTCCGTGAAGAATCTGAAGAGAAAACAAAGCAACAATACTCAACGTAAGTTCATTAAGATTCCTGTATATTTTACTTTTCTTCTACGTCGTTCTTCTAGGGTTTACTATTATTCTTGCTTCTTTGTTACACTGTTCTAAGTTCTACGTCGTTGTTCTAAGTTCTACGTCATTCTACGTTGTTGTTCTAAGTTCTCCTGCTATTTTTGTTGATTTTTGGGGGTTTATTCCGTAGATTGGGGGGTGTATACTACTTAACCTTGTAATGTGGCTTGATATTGAAGCATGGTTGAGTGATATCTGACTGATATCTATATGGATGTATCTGAATAATATCTATGGGTGTATCTCACTGTAATCAATGGGTGTATCTTGTTGATATCTTTGGGTGTATCTGAGTCATATATATGGGTGTATCTTACTGTTATCAATGGGTGTATCTTATTATTATTAATGGGTGTATCTGAGTCATATATATATGGGTGTATCTTACTGATATCTTTGGGTGTATTTTTCGTTTCAGAGAAAATGGCAGCAAGAAACCAAACCAAAGACCTTAAGTGTGCCACACATCTCCTAAGTGATAAGTTCAGAAACATGACTGAGGAGAAGAAGGCGATTGTGAGGGATCTTGGATTCAGTGGGTTGATGCACATCCCACCACTAAGGGTGCATCACCAACTGTTAAGGGAGCTGGCAAACAACTTCAAACTTGGGGAGAACAGACTGAAGACAGGATAT
>NC_029777.3:99569613-99570565 GCF_000817695.3 Arachis duranensis | reverse complement strand
TAGGTCATGCGCTTGGGATCAATGCAACAGGTAACTAGCTTAAAATTATAGGTGTATATTAAGTTGTTACTTGGGTGTATTTAAGTTGATGCTTGGGTGTATTTGAACCGACTTGGATACTTTGTTGTCTTCCTTTTTGTAGGAGATCTATTTCCTGAGAAAGTTGAGTATAAGAAATTTTCTGATGATGACAAAATAATTTATAGAAGATTCCAGGGTAAGACCCTCAAAAGTCTTACCGATGAAATGATGGAAATCGGCATTGGCAACGAAGAGGAACGCCTGATGTTCAAGAGGATATTCATCCTCTACATATAGATGGCGTTCCTTTTGCCAACGACGATAAACAAAATATCGCCCGTGCACCTGGCCCCAATTTTTAAGATGGACGGCATATCGGAGAGAAACTAGGGGGGCATGTTTTGACCTTCATGGTCAAGGGCATTACAGACTACCAGGAGAAGAAGAAGAAGGCAATTAATGGCTGCCTCTTCGCCCCGATAATAATCTACTTTCATCTTTCAAAAAACAAAGGCAAGAATAGGACTGAAAGACCACCAAAGCTCTGGATTGCCAACTGGACTAAGGAGCAGTTGGTGAAAAGAATGACTGCAGAAAGAGAGGAAATTTTGGTAAGTAAACATAATAAGTTGGGTGTATTTTATTTACCCGAATGCTGCTAACTAAAATATCTCATGTTTCAGGAGATTGTGAAGATGGCAGAGACAAGAGAAAAAATGAAAAAAAAAAAGAAAAAAAGAAAAAAACAAGAAATAAAAAAAACAAAAAAAGGAAGGCGAGTCCAACATCTTCTTCAGAGACAGAAACTACTGACAGTGACACTTCTACCTCTGAGTCTGAGGCTCAAGAAGACTCAGAGGATTCAGGAAGAAAACACCCCAGCAAAAAGGAGAAAAAGTAAGTACCATACTTGGGTGTAATTTCTTTTTCG
>NC_029777.3:99568245-99569164 GCF_000817695.3 Arachis duranensis | reverse complement strand
CAGAGGGGTATGTCTTGCTGGGCTGTGTATTTGAGATTTTGGTGTGTTTTGTTTGGTAATAATTGTATCTTGTTTAGCAGGGAGAACCAAGCTGACCTGCGATCGACAGAAGGTCGCTATGTGTCCTCTGAAACATAAGAAGCTTTATTATTTAATAAAATCTTGTTATTATTTGAGATTTGGATGTATTTTGTGAACCATTTGGGTGTATTTTGTGGATCAAGTTGGGTGTATATTGTCCATTTGGTTGGTTGTGTCTCGTGCATTCATTTGGGTGTATTTTATACCTGTATCTTATTTTGTCTGAATAACATGAAATCTGTTTAGACTACCGGCTGTGAACTTGGGAAGTGATGATCCTTCCTCTCAGGGACGCACAGAACAGAGTAGTGTAAACCAGCCGTCACAGAGCATGTAATTTCTCTTTCAAATAACTGTTACTTTTGTTCTTCTATTACCTTCTACTTCTAATTCTGTATATATTTTTTTTAGAAAAAAAGCCCTTTATTATTTTATTCAAGAAAAAAAGGCAGCAAACAAAAAGCAAAAACTGCAAGTATGTAAGTTCTCAAAAAACAAAGCCCGTCTTCTTTTTGAATTGTTCGGGTGTATTTTTTGACCTTCTTTGGGTGTATTTTAGGTTGATTCCGACTGATTCGAATATGATGGTTGTGAGGGAACAAACACCGTCGGAAGCGCTTGCAGTGTGAGTTTTTCAAGAATATTTCAACCTTATAACCTTATTATTTTCAAATACGTTGTTAACCTTTCATTTTTCTTCTTGTTTAGAGTCCCGATCTAGGTTTTTGTGCCGGCATCCCAAACAACCAGTGACACAGATTTCGAACCAACCCCTATGCTACGGATTGAAGGGACTACAGAAACGTAAGAAATAGTATTGGGTGTATATTTGTTTAGA
>NC_029777.3:99523641-99568154 GCF_000817695.3 Arachis duranensis | reverse complement strand
TTTTTTTTACGCCATGATTAATTTTGTGTAACTGTGCAGCACTCCTGAACCCCCCAAACAACTTCAAGAAACCACACCCACGCTTCCCCCAGCTCCACTAAAATGTAAGTTCATCAGACTAAAATTAATCTCTGCTTATCATCCGTATATTCTTATTCTTACTCTTATTGTTATACATCATGACGCAGTCATCCAGCCGCAGAAGACGCTGCTGCCCTGTTGATGATGGCACGGACAGCAACCTATGTCCCTAAAATAGATCCAGGGATGTCATCATTCAGCCTTGGATTGACTGATTCAAGCCAAGAGGGGGCGTCAACGCAGGAGACAGAAAGGGAAAAATCTCCAGAAACTGCAAGTATGCTAGAACAATTAGACAGTTTGGTCCAAAAACTAGCAAGCAGTGCGGCAAAGGGAAAAGACGAAAGTCCACAAATTCAGAGGGAGACTGGGGGAGAAAGTTCTGCAAAGTTTGAAACTCCTGGGGGAATAAATCAAATTCCGGATGATATGAAACAAAAGTGCTACATCTGGGGGACGAGACTGAAGGAAGACACAGATGGTAATACTGACGAGTGTGAGGAGATTTGCACTCTGATTGGCCAAGGAGAATACATTTTGATAAGAATGCACCTTGCATCCCTCTAGGCAAAAAGTGATATAGAATCTCAGGTAATATTAGACTAACATTAATGTTTTTCCACCAAAGTCAACTGCAAATGTTTATTAATTTAAAATTGATTTCGGCATATATTTCTAAATTGTATCTGCCATCTGCCTCATCCTAAACCAGAAAAATGAAAAGAGGTTTCAGGAACAAATATACTGTCTCCCCTCCGATATTGTGGTAAGTGTTACTTCTACGAACTTTGGGTGTATTTTTTGTATTGATTTGGGTGTATTTTTTAGGTTCGATTGGGTGTAAGTTGTGTATTTTCAGTATTTCATTTCTTGTTTCGCAATTCTTGCAGAGCATGGCACTTTCGGATCACCCAAAGGGGGAATTCATATCACCGAAAACGAAAAAGGAATTCAGGGTGGAAGTCTACCCGAGTTTCATTCCCTTCATAGATAGAAGTTGTATATTGTGCATTCAGTTGGGTGTATCTTGTCCATTCATTCGAGTGTATTACTGATTCGTTTTGGTATTTAAGGGATATGTATTTTCAAGATTGATAACATATGCCGGCGGGAAACCTCTGGCGAAAGGGGAGAACGAGAAGAAAATTAAAGCATCATATGTTAAAATATCAGGGCAAAAAACAAGGTATAAATTTGTGACTCTGAACATTAAACTTTTCTAAATGAGATTTGTAATTTATTTTCTTCGTTTTCAGCTATGACTGCGCTATCTACGTAATGAAGTGGCTTGAGTTAATTGAGGCGGAAAACATTAAAAAGGGGAAGTATGAATGGGATAATTGGCCACATGTAACTGTCTTTAGAACTATATAACTATGTATTACTTTACTGAATTAATATTTCTGTTTAAACATAACATACTTTTTAATTGTAGGAGGAGGTGGACCACTATAGAGTGGAGTATGCTTCCCGGATACTATTCAGTGAGATGAATAAACAGAGAGATCGGGCAATTAGAGAGAGTAGTGCTATAAGGCTGTCGAAGCCATCCTCTGTATTATTGAGTCCGTTTTGTCAGATCAATTCTGCTGATATAGAAACTGGGTAATCCAACTGCTGGGTAGTTTGTAAATTGAACAAATGATGTAAATATTTGCCATTTATCAACAACTTCTATTCCATGTATATTTTTTCCCATAGTTAAACTATCTGTGATGGTAAACTGCCTGTGATGTATTCAAAAACTGTATTACAGGTGGTAAAATATGAAGCAAAAAATCAAGGCATATATAAACATAAATTATAAACTGTTACACCCAACGCAAGTCTAATAATACACCCAAGATTGAATAAAATATACACCCAACTTTCTGTGCTGTATTCAAAATGTATGAATTACATGTACTAAAATATGAAAAAAACATCAAATGAAATATACGCCCATAACCTGCGAATTTTTACAGCTTTTGTTCTATATGTATCTATATATGTGTCTATCCCAACGCAAGTCTAATAATACACCCAAGATTGAATAAAATATACACCCAACTGTCTGTGCTGTATTCAAAATGAATGAATTACATGTACTAAAATATGAAGAAAAACATCAAATGAAATATACGCCCATAACCTGTGAATTTTTACAGCTTTTGTTCTATATGTATCTATATATGTGTCTATATATTAATTGTGAATTAACAAAAATACACCCAAAAAGAACAGTGCTTTTACACCCATATTCTATATAACTATACACCCAAAGAGTTATCCCCTGCTGCTGGTACCCTGAACTGATAATTTATAACGTGTCCTTGATATTGGCTGCAATTTGAATGCGCCGCTGATGCAGCATCAAAAAGGTTTATCTGAATATAACACTCACACATTAGCTAAACTATTAACGAGAAAAATAAACTCAATCTCCACAAATTTAAAGAACATTACTTTTACCTCGCTTAAAACTTTAGTCTTCTTCTTCTTTGTGGCATTTGCAATCTGTTTCTCCAGCTTTGAACCTAGCCTATTTTTTGGACGTCCTCTTGTTCGAATCCTTGGCGAGCTTTGAAGCTCGTTAACGGATTCCAAGTTGGCGTCTTCGTGGGATAAAGAAGATGTCCCCTTCCTTTTGGCTTTTAATGCTTCCATCTCGGCCATGGTGTTATCGTACGCACGGTGCAGAATTGTAGTCAGCTCCTCCGATTCGGAGGCAAATTCGCAAATATTTTGCGAACGAAAAATCAATTGGTCGAACCTCTTGCTTCTTGACTCCATCCGTGGCTCGTCGTGGCTGCTCTTGATGTGTGTGTGTCGCCTCTTTACCTTCTTGCTCCATCGTTCCAGTATATATCTAGGGGACACTTGGCTTACTTGTTCGAAGCTTAACATGTTTAGTGCGTGACGGCACAGTATCCCTCTCGACTCGAATAATAAGCATTGGCATTTTACCTCGGCTGCAACTGAGTCGTAGGTAACCGCGAATTTGTTGAATATTGAGCTGGAAACTTGTTCTATGACTTCGTATACTGAATAGCCTAGAGCGGAATTCTTTAATCTGGTGATGCAATTCGCCTTTCCTCTGAATTGTGCTTGGACTTCCCTAAACTTTGCATGAGTCTATGCATCTTGAAACTGAGCTTCAATGGAGGATTTGGTTGCACACGGTATGATCGTATGAAAATCTGCAGCATCTGATTCTCTCTCTGCTTGCTCCCTGCTTCTGAGGCAATTATCGTACTGTTTGACGAACTGAATAAGCGAGCTGTTCGGGTGATGTACTTGTTAAAAAATGAATGCATGCTCTCGCTCCTTTGTGTGCTTCTCATCCCTGCCCAGAAGTGGTGATCCAGATAGATAGGAACCCATATGTGACGCTCTCGCTCCTTTGTGTGCTTCTCATCCCTGCCCAAAAATGGTGATCCAGATAGATAGGAACCCGTATATGACGGTCTTCATACAGATCTGCAGAATACGCCCAAACACAGACTGTGAATACACCCGATAAAACATGCAATTTACACCTCTGCTGCAGATTTTAAAAAGACATTACCTGAAAGCCACTTGTTGTCCGCAAGACCGAAATTTAGCAGAAAATCGTTCCAATTCCTATCGAATGAGTCTTTTCTATGAGAGTTCCAAATAACATGGCTCATTTCTTGTTCGATATCGGCATGTCCCTTGTACCCGTTTAATTTGCTTGGAATCTTCTTCATGATGTGCCAAATATACCAGCGGTGAACTGTTGTTGGCATACAGGCCTCTAAAGCCCTTTTCATTGATGCACACTGATCGGTGAGAAACTCTTTCGGAGCGTTTCCTCCCATGCAACGAAGCCAGCATTGAAATAACCATTTGAATGATTCAATTTCTTTGTTCTTCATCAAAGAGCATCCGAGAAGTGTTGACTGACCGTGGTGATTCACCCCGACAAAAGAACCACAGACCAAATTATACCTGAAACAAATTACCATGGTCCAGAATGCAAAATCATTAGGTACACCCCAACAAATGCTTCGAATACACCCAATGAAACAACCAATATACACCTCTGCCGCGGATTCGTAAAAATAAATTAATTTAGCATCATAAACAGGGACAGTTTGTTACCTGTTTGTATTGTAGGTGGTGTCGAATGAAATGACGTCTCCGAAATACTCAAAGGCGGCTCTGCTTCTTGCATCGGCCCAAAAAGCCAGCTTAATCGATTGATCCTCCTCGAGTTCCAGCTCAAAAAAGAAATTCGGATTCTTCTCTTTCATTCTTAAGAAATATTTCCCGAATTTCTTTGCATCTTCTTGTTCGGAAACATTCCGCACTTCCCTGGTAATGTAATTCCTCACGTCCTTTTCGATAAAATTTAACTCGCGGTAACCCCCGACAGCCGCAACAAATGATTGGTAGGTTTTGCTTGGTCTGATACTGGCCTCATCGTTATTCTCTATCGTACGACGAATGGACATGCTTAGTTTCCTGTGCTGTTTGAGCATCTCTGCTTTGCTTGGACAACAGGGGTGTGAATGATCCAGCATAACCTTTGAAATGATCCAAGCACCGACATCCTTCAATGTGTGTATATAAATTCTTGCAGGACCGTTTACACCGGCTGTCGGATTGGTCTTCTCGGTTGGAGATATTTTAGATTTCCATTTTCCCTCTCTGCTACATGTAATCAGTTGATTCTTAATCTCGTTTCCCTTCCTATTTGTGCACCTAACTCTTGTAGAGAAACCTGCAGCCTTGGCATAGTTCCTATAAAATTTTCCGGCATCTTCAAGGGTGGTAAAGGTCATTCCGACCTTTGGAACAAGCTCGTCATCAACAGCCGAGAGAGGCTGCATAATACACCGTGTCAGAACTGTGAATACACCCATAGATATGATTCAAATACACCCAATCATGTCTAATATGATACACCCGAACCACAACAACTCAACTACAGAATGACCTTTAAAGCCATAAACTGTCAATACACAGACTGCAGAATACACCATGTAAAAAACTAAAAACACACCGAATCATGTCTGATATAATACACCTGAACAACAACAACTCAAACAAAAATAACAAAAAACCAGTAAAGTGTAGATACACCCACACTTATAGCTAAAATACACCCAAAGAAGAATTGATCTACACCCGAGCGTCTGCTATAAATTCCAGGTAATTAATCACAACTAATATATTGAATCGACAGATTCATGTTAACGTGTTACTTTCACAGTTAATGTTCAGCAATTTTTAAACTACACAATGCTATACAAATTACTGAAAGAAAATTCATACTAATCCTATGTAAATCAAACTTCAGGAACTTCGTTAGATTCAAATTCATAATCCACTTCGCCTGGATTCAGCTGACAATCTGAGATTGAATGATCCATTATCTTCAAAACGAGTTCAAACTTTGATTTCAGAAAACAACAAATCAAAAGAGAAAACGAAGCTCGAGTTGCAGAGAGAGAAAAAGGTAACGTAAACGAAGAACATACCAGTGAGAAAAGGAGAGGAAAAGATCGATGGAGAAGAATGAGGGAAGACGCGCGAGAAGAAGAACAACCAAATCTCAAAATAACGAAAACGAAGAAGGAAACAAATATTTTAAATTTGGAAGTTAGATATACGCGGGATGTTATATAGCGCGTGTAATCAACGTACGTGGAGTAGCGCGTATTTTGATTTTATTGTTTAATAAACTTGTAAAGCATACAAGCCCTATCCAGAGCTTTTCCGAAGAATTTATTTAAGCAACTGCACCTAAGCATTAAATTCTAATCTTTCGGAACTTAAATATCTATTGGATAAAAGAGGAGGATCTATTTGTCCTTTTTTTTTTGTTTCATAGTTTATATAACCCAGCAAATTTCCGACTCTCGTCTCCTACCGCGTCTGCTGTTGTGGCAGACTTGTGCAAAGAGAAGAAACTGGTCACCTCTCGATTCTCCTCCCTATTATCATAAATTTCTCTCCCCTCTAACACGCTCTCACACGCAAAAATGGGCGACAAGAAGAGAAAGCGACCACGAAAATCGAAACCCGCAACTGACGAAGAAACCGCATCCCCAGACCATAACACCACCACCACAAGCAGCAACGCCACCACCTCCAAGAACGACGTCGTTGTCATCCCTGCCCCCGAACCCGCCGAAACCAGTGACCCGGAGTCCCATGGGCTACGCCGTGGCCGGTCCAAGAACAAGAAAAAGAAATCGCCGCCGACCTCCGCGACGGTGCCGGATCGGCGTAGCTCCCGGATTGCAGAACAAAATGGGGACTACGCAGCGACGGGGTCGGTGGCAGAGCCGCCGCTGATGCCAAAGTGGGAGGGCAGCGGGGCCGCAGCGAAGGTGGTGCCGTCAATGGACGCGGTGGTGAAGGTGTTCTGCGTGCACACGGAGCCGAATTTCTCGCTACCGTGGCAGCGGAAGAGGCAGTACAGCTCCAGCAGCAGCGGGTTCATCGTGGCGGGTCGGAGGGTGTTGACCAACGCTCACTCTGTTGAGCACCACACTCAGGTCAAGCTCAAGAAGCGTGGGTCTGATACAAAGTACTTGGCCACCGTGCTGGCCATTGGGACCGAATGCGATATTGGTAACTGAAAATTTTCGGTCTTTGTTTAATGTATTTCTCGATCTGTATTTGAACTCCTTGATAGCATTTAGTTCTTTTGAGGGTTTGCGTTTGTTGAGGTTCCTTCAATATTAGAACTTTTATGTGTTGCTATCCAAATGGAAAACTTGTAGCACTACAAGGAATTGAATGAAAATGACAGTGACAGTGACGATCTTTACTTCGTGTTGAATATATAATTGCATTAGGGAGAGGAAAATATTGTGATATGCATGTAAAAGAAGAATTATATATCATGTTACAATTTATCTTTATTTTGAAGCATTCCTTTTTATTTTCAGTTTCTAAAAATTGGAAAAACGTTTATATATCATGGAATGGATCCTCTCAATTGTTGTGTGTGCAATCTTTTACTATTCAACATCTTCTCTAACATGTTTTCGGTTGATCCCACTTAAAGAGTATATGGTAAGAGATCAGAGAGGAAAAAATTAAGAGGATTCATTTCCTGTTATCAGGGTTTTGGATGGTTTCTGCTGTAATGCTGTTAATTCCTCCTACTCTCTTACATTGGGCAGGAAGTGTTAATATACCTTCTAATGGTGTAAGCATTGATTCATTGTAGTCAACCCCACTCAGTTATTTGTACTAATTGTTGTATTATTGTATGTTTGTGGATGATGTTATGCTACACATACACGTGATTTATTAATTCATCTACACTTCTTTTTTCCTTCTGATAATGTTTCAGCATTATTGACGGTGAGTGATGATGACTTTTGGGAGGGAGTTTCACCTGTTGAGTTTGGAGATTTGCCTGTACTGCAAGATGCTGTGACTGTTGTAGGCTATCCTATTGGAGGAGATACAATATCTGTGACTAGTGGTGTTGTTTCACGCATGGAGATACTCTCGTATGTTCATGGTTCTACCGAACTTCTGGGACTTCAGGTAATGGAAATTCTCAGTTCTTAATTTAACGTTGTATTTCTAGAGTTATCCATATATATGTGTGTGTGTGCGCGCGCGCGTTACACTGACTATTGCTGGTGACTCCTCAAATACCTCTACAGATAGATGCTGCAATAAATTCTGGGAATTCTGGTGGACCTGCATTTAATGATAAGGGAAAATGTGTGGGGATTGCATTCCAGTCTCTTAAACACGAAGATGTGGAAAATATAGGATACGTAATACCCACTCCCGTTATCCTACATTTTATCAAAGACTATGAAAAGAATGGGGCTTATACAGGTACTGAGAATAATGCTTCACTTGTCAAGCACATCATCCCTCTCTTTTCTCAAATTCTAAAAAAAAAAAAAAAACACAAATAAGATTAGCTGCTTAGCTGGAGAATTCTATTTTCAATTTATTCTTGACTTTTTTTTTTGGGGGTTATACCTTTTGGTGCCCCCTTCCTTCTCCTGGTTGGCCTTCACAATTTAATGCATGTGTGTTTAGTTTTTACCATTTTTTACTGGTTGACCTTAACAATTTAGTGCATTTACTTATTGTGTGTTTGACAGCTAGATCTCACATCTTAACTGAATTTATCTTCAATGAATTGCTTTTCAGGATTTCCCGTTCTTGGAGTTGAGTGGCAGAAAATGGAAAATCCTGATCTGAGAATGTCAATGGGGATGGCATCTGACCAGAAAGGTGTGCGTATTAGAAGAATTGAACCCACAGCTCCAGAATCTCATGTTCTAAAGCCATCTGATGTGATTATTAGCTTTGACGGGGTCAATATTGCCAACGATGGAACAGGTAATCTGCCATGTTTTTACTTGGTTAGCATTCTCAATATCTGTAAAATGTAAATTTGCTCAACTTTCCACATATCATTCCCGTGTTTCCACCTATCATATCATTATATGGATTTGTGCACAACTAGAAAACCTGCTAAGAAATAATGAATGTTTCTGAATTGTTATTTGGTTCCCCCTTCATATGAAATATCTTTTGAAATCTTGAACATTTATTATAAGTTTGGATATGGTTTATCCTTAGTGCTAGTGGAAAAGTATTTGAAAATGTTACTCTGATTTCTTCTTTATTGTGACCATTGATGCTACAAAATGGGATTGAATTTATATATCTATATTATGGAATTCATTTAATGTGTAGAAACCTGATCCTGTTTTGCTTTAAAATTCATTAAATAAGGTTAACTCATTGTTCCATTGGTTTACAGAGCTAACATTCTAATTCTGGGATATATTTGTAGTTCCGTTCAGGCATGGGGAGCGCATTGGTTTCAGTTATCTTGTCTCTCAGAAGTATACTGGGGATAGAGCTCTAGTAAAGGTTTTACGTAATTTAGAGATACTTGAATTTAACATAAAACTTGCAACTCATAAGCGGCTTATTCCAGCGCACATCAAAGGCAGGCCTCCTTCCTACTATATAATTGCTGGATTTGTTTTTACTGCCGTTTCAGTCCCATATCTTAGATCTGAGGTTAGTAATTGTTGTTGTTGTTGTTGTTATTATTATTATTATTATTATTATTGGTGTAAAACAAGTATCATTAACAAGAGAAGGATATTACAAAGGTATGAAGAATAAGCAATTATTACAGTCTCCCCGAAAAAGTTCATGCAGCTTGCATCAAGTAGAAGCAAGATGCCTAATCTTATCCCACATGGCTGGCTTGTTTAAATGTTTGTCGTTAAAGATGCTGGAGTTACATTCCAGCCAAATACCCCAAATAGTAGCATAAATAGCATACTGCCACAAATATTTGGCTTTCTTCCTCGTCCTCCCAAAACCAACAAATGCAGTCAACAAGAATTGATTTGAGTATCCGACACTCCCAATACTAAGTACTTAATAATGCATTCCGGAAAACGTTTGTCACTGGATAATGGGAAAACAAAATGATATTTGATTTAGAATTCAACGCAAGTGTTAGCATAGCTAAAATAACCATATCTGATCTGCGAACCTACTAAACATCATTGGTATTTTGGTATTAAACCTGTGAGGTATGGTTTCCAAATGAAGAATTTGATGCTAGCAGGAGCTTTAGATTTCCAAATAGGTTTATTAAGTTGGAAGGAGGATGTATTTGTGGAATGAGTTAAGAATAGAAACAGGAACAGAAAGTAAGATTTACAAGAAAACAATTTAGAGGGATTAATGGTCAACAATGTTTCAGGATGACACTGAATTGTTTGGGATTTGAAAATAATGGAAGTCCAAAGAAAGGTATAGTCCTAAAAATTTTGGATTGGAGAGTTATGTAAAGAAGACAGGTGAGAAAGGAAAGAGGAGCCTCAGAACCAATGATCCTCCCACAAATTAAAGTGAGAACCATTACCTACTTTTAAAGAATGCAAATATCTATGGCCTTTGGGAAATAAATTTCCAATGGCTAGAATGAGCAGCTTAATAGGAAGTGTTAGCATCCCACCCTTCCTTTTCTAAGCCATTCTTGTTCTGGGTAACCTGATGCCACAAAAAGAGTGAGATTCATAGGATCTAGTTGAAGACTTGAAGGTATGAGACTTGATACCTACATCAAAAGTATGGGATTTTAGTGTGGAGTTTATAAGGATTTGTACTTTCAAATAACAGTAGCTAGCTTTTTTGATAGGGAGTTCTCAGATTTTTATCAATTGATATCAGAGTCTTCCACCATGTTATGGCTAAACGGCATGGCTGGTGATGCCAACATTGTAGTGTTTGCTTGTTATTCGCAATGGAGGGAGTTGTATCTACAGGGACTTGATACTAGAGTCAGGCATGAGTTGCAAGGGGGTATTAGGTTTAGAACTAATACCCGACACATGCATTATGCATAATATGTGTGGTTAGGCATGACTTTTAAACCTAATACCTCTTGCAACCCTTGTCGGACTTGAGCATTAGATTTCCTACTGGTACTCTCCATTGGGAATAACGAGATTGGTGCGAGAGGATCTATGATGGTTGTGTCTCCTACCCATCTCTCTCCAGTGTTGTTCAAGTAACTTCGTATACAAACAAATGGGACCATTGCAATGATTTTAACCCTAAGCAAGGTATCTATTTTCGGAACAAAAGTGATATATTTGGATTTAATATTCACACTGATGTTATCAATCCTATGGAATTCTTTAAGCATTTCAAAAGGATCAGCTTTGATGATCAGTGGTAAACAAATCAGGACCCACTGCCTTTCCCATATCCATGCTCTAAACTACTTTACTTCATCTTATTCAGGGTTTCTCTTAAGAAAGGATGCTACTTTGTGGGTGGCAGGATACCAATATAACCCTTCAAGCAAAGGTCTAGAAGGTTCCCGTTGAAATAACTGTCCTCATAGAATCTTGTGATGTCTTTCGTGCACACTTTCTGTAATTTCCAATGCTTTGATTACTGATAGTGTTTTTCCCTTTCTCCATGCCGCCGGATAGGTCACTCAGAAAAAATTCAGAACTTATATCTTCTTTAGCCCATTGGATCCTTTTCTTTTGCTTCTAACTTATTTTTCCTTTCAGCAATATAATGTCATAGTCATTAAGCTAAGAGACCTTCTCTCGGTAATCTCTATTCCCTAGTTCTATCCAAATTCAATTTGTTGAAGGGGAGCCTTGGAGCAACCATTGAGTTGTCTTCATGTGAGTTCAAGGTCACGTGTTCAAGTTGTGAAAACAGCCATTGATGTAATTATCAGGTTAGGCTGTGTACATTACACTCTTTGAGTGCGGCCTTTCTCGGACCCTGCGTTAACGTGGGATGCTTGTGCACTGGGCTGTCCTTTTATATATACTAGTGGCTCAACAGGCACTATCATGCCTGTTCAGCCGCTTTTCTATTATTTTTAAGAGATTAATTTTTATATTTTTATTTTAAAATTATAAATTTAATAAAATAATTTAAACATTAAGAATAAAAAATTTAGAAGCAAAAATATTGTTTTTAAATTATTTAACTTTAAGAATGTATAAAATTTATAAATTTAAATTAAATAAGATATTAAAAAATTTTATTACGTTGTTATTATGTGTAAAAAAATCAAAATAAAGATTTAGAAATATTATTTACAAATTAACTATTTATAAATTTTATTAAGTATATTTATTTATTTTTAACAGTATTTAATTTGAATTAGAGATAAAAAATTATATTCATCCTTTCTCGTCTTCTTCTATTCGATGGTTATTAATTATCACCAAATATCGTTATCAGAACTTTTAATTTTGTCTATCACTTTGATTAATAACCAACTATTCTGTTAACTTTTATGAGTTGTTGAAGTTTTGCTAAAAGAATTTTTGTGTCTTTTCAATATCTAAATGTATAAAAATTATAATTTTTTCTTGATATGCGTGTTAGTTGTCTTATTTTGTTCTAGTAACAAGAAATTTAAGACAAAAAATATTCAAAATTTTTGTTATATTATCAAAAATGGATGTCAACAATTCTAAAACATAATATCAAAATATATTTTTTTTTGACTAAATAATAAAAAAATAATACACCATTGTAAGTTTTTTAACTAATAATTATAAATTGAAGTCGCAGTTTAATATAGTACATCTGTGAATATTTTTAACTTCCTATATAATAAGCCAAAAGAACTATTCATAAAGCATCGCTTCCAATCTCTCACCATGTCAGGTAGTCTTTAAATGAAATCATGAACTTTACAGCAAATGAATGCTTAATTATAATCCTATCCCATAAAACTTGCTTGTCAGAAAATTTTTCATTGAATGTACGCGAATTGTGCTCCAACTAAATACTCCAAATTGTAGCATATAAATCATTTTAGATTGTCATGAACTTATATCTTTCCAATCCTTGGACTGCTGTAGTGTTGTCTAGATTTAAACATCTTTCTTAACAGGAACATAACTGCTACAAGAAGTTGCCATATGTTCTCGTATCCAAAGGTGTTTGACACTTTGACCTCATATCATCATGCAGTACTCCAGGTGGAGCACTGGCAGAATCTTATTTCTTTGTTTGAGCATTGTATGTGGATTAAATTCTATATTTAGTGCTTGTCTCGCCAATTAGATTCCCCAATTAGATCTGAATTTTCTTTATGGAAGTTCAAAATTATTCAATGTTATGATTGTTTATCCATCAAGTCCAAAGTGAAAAGGCATCTATCATTTTGCAACAGTGCATATAAAACCAATGTTATTGTGATTTCTGGTTGCAAGTTGTAAAAGTAGTGTTTTAAATATCTTAAATTTGTGTCTATGATTACAGAAAATTTTATTTCTGGAAATTATCTTTTGTTGTTTGAGTTTATATTTGTTACTAACTTTATTATTGCTTCTTAATTTGTATGATCCAGTATGGTAAAGATTATGAGTTTGATGCTCCAGTGAAGCTCCTAGAGAAACATCTACATGCTATGGCACAATCTGTTGATGAGCAACTTGTTGTTGTTTCTCAGGTCTTGGCCTATGCTATCCCTTATTTTAATTTTCTTTTTTTTTTTTCAATTGGATTTGCTGTTTAACATTTGCTCTTAAACTTTACTATATAGGTTCTGGTGTCTGACATTAATATTGGATATGAGGAGATAGTTAACACTCAGGTAAGAGAACATTTATTGATATTAAATTATTAATTGTTATAGATCTTAATCAATGGTTGGTTTGAAATGCTTACCCCTTCTCTTTTTGGATTCATATAGGTTCTTGCTTTCAATGGTAAGCCTGTGAAGAATCTGAAGAGCTTGGCCACGATGGTTGAGAACTGTGATGATGAGTTTCTAAAGTTTGATCTGGAATACCAACAGGTTCCCTCTCATGGACTCAGTCGTGTGAATTTTTTTTTGACTTTCTAAAGTTTTCTGAATTAACATTTAATCTATTTCACACTTTCTAAAGTTTTCTGAATTAACATTTAATCTAACTTTCGTGTATCAGTAAGCTGCCCATTCTTCTCTTTACCCATTCTTTACATATTTCGTTTAAGCATATATTTTTTCTAGTTTCTTATGTGGAATTTGATTTGTCATATCAATTAGAAGTTGTTTCTTTCTCTATCTTTTACATAACTACACTTTAGTCCTAGGAAAATTTTCATTTAAAAACTTAGCCTGTAAAAGATTAAATGTACTCACTTTAGTCCTTGTAATATTTATGTTTCAACACTTTAGTTTGTAAAAGATTATAGGCTTAAACAAGTTTTTGGTCCCTGTAAAATACTCGATTTTTGGTTTCGGTCTACTAAATTTGAAAAGTTGTCTATTTTAATCCTTCTTGTTAGTTTGCTTTAAAGAGTGGTTTCTATATTGTAGAAAATTTAAGAAATATAAGACTGCTAAGAATGAGACAAAGGTGGCAATAAGAAAGTCAAAACAAGAGTGTATGAGAATCTTTATCAGTCTTTGGGTACGAAGGATGAGAGATTTGGATCAAATTAAGTCATTAAGGACAAGAATGGTGAGATTTTGGTCACTGATGAAAGTATTGACGAAATATAGAAGAGCTACTTTTTCACGAGTTATTTATGGAGGGAGAGGAGACTCTTTTGTATTTTCAGTTACATACAAGAAAGAAGACCAAAATTTTAATTATTACCGAAGAATTTGAGACGTTGAAGTAAAGGAAGTCCTAAAGCTGATGAAGAATGAGAGGGCAGTAGGCTTAGACAATATTTGGATTGAAGTTTGAAAAGATTTAGGAGGTGTTGGTCAAAATATGCATGCGACAGTAGATATCTATAAAAAGTTAAAAACACAAATGTTTAAAATTTTGATCAAATTGCTGCAATATTTTGTTTTTGGGTAAGCCAAAGAGAGAGCAAAAAGAAAAGTACACAGGTCTAAACAAGGAAGCCCCGATGAGATAACTACTTTAATTCTCGAATATTTTATAGCTCAATAACTTCATTATGAATCAGATGAATGCTTATTCAAATTTTGAATGTCCCACTTTTGCAGATAGTAGTACTAAAGACCAGCACTGCCAAGGCGGCAACCTTGGATATCCTCACAACACATTGTATACCGTCGGCAATATCTGATGACCTGAAAGCATGAAAGGCATTGGCGAGAGCTATTTCAATTTTCACTGTCGCTTTGTGGTATGTTTTTCGAGGGGTACTAAACACGTGTTATCAGATTTTTGATCATGAGATCTATACAGTAGACGGTGAGCTGAACAATGAAGCACGCAGAGGAGACATTGAAATCTGGCGGGGAGTATTTGGGGAATTTGAAATGCATAAGCTGTTTAGATGCATATTGTCATTTTCATTGGCGGTTGAATGCTTTCTACTCTATTCATGTCTATCATTTAGTATCTTTCCTCATTCAGAAACATTATAGTCCTTGTGGAGGAATGGATAGGAGAGGGTAGGGACTAGGGAATATTTTTCCCTATTTAGAGAAATTGTTCCCCCAGAAAAATTTGACATTGTGGTGTATTATTTTTCTTTAGTTAGGACGAGGCATGTAGACTTTTCATATTGAGGATATTAATGTTTGATTTGTAATAAAAGGCAAATAATTTGAAATATTCTGCATTTTTTAAGGTATACATATTTTTTTGTCACTTTGGGGTATAGTTTCGAATGTACTCTTAGGGTTGTATTTTTCTCTATTTTAGGGATTACAACGGTTCTATGGGGCTGGGATTTGTCCCCATCCCCAGTCTCTATTCGGTTGGGAAAAGAAAAACTTTCGATTCGCTTGTTAACTACACTCAATACAAATTCATGCCATGCATAAGATACAAAATTTTATTGTGGCATCCATTAAAAAAGAAAGACACAATGTTACTCTTACTGTTTTTTTGTATCTCTGCACTCTTTCATTCTGTATCAGAGTAGGCATCATTGGTTATTACTGATTTTCAATTTCTTTTTTTGGTTTATTTAGCAATATTTGCTGACTTAATACAAATTAAGCTGCACAGAAGCTTTTGGAAACCTATCATGGAAAATATGTTACAACAGACACACAAGCTTGCTTTCATTTCATATCTTCAGAATACACGTTCATATTACTCCCACTTGGTGATAGAATGCTTTCTCTTTAGAAATTTTGGTTTATGTTCCTTGCTTTGTGGTGTAAGTACACTACTCTCATTCAATTGAACTGTTTCTGATGGGATTTTTGATCCTTATATGCTTCTATATTTGTTCTTTCTGATTCTATCTTCCATCTACTCCGTTTCTTTTCTGGCTTCTCTTTTGGGATATTTTTCATTGCTTAGAGCTTTGAAGAGTAGTTTGGTCAGTTATATAAGTGAATGTTTTTCTTCAGATAAATCACTTTTATAGCTTTGCAAGAGAGGAACATTGTTCTCTGTAGTTGGTAACACCGGGTTTGAGATGTTTTCATCCACCTCTTCTGCTGCCTTACCCCACATTACTGTGTAAAATCCAATTGATATTATTGTTGCTCCAATTAGACTGCAAAGTGGAGAAACAATTTAGTGGCATTTGCAGATGTATACATGTAACCGAGTTTATGCGAAAAGCCAAACACATACCTTCCAAGGTGAAGAGAATCACCAAGAAACATGACTCCCATGGCTACAGCTATGACAATCGAGAGTGGCTTGAACATTGCGACGTAGACAGGTCCCTTTATGCGTAATACCCATGTGTGGACAGCATTGTTCAAGAACGATCCGAAAATTCCCTAAACATGTGAAATGCATCATCAAAATTTTTTTTTTTTCAGATAAATAGCATACACTATACCATAAAGTTCTCTTCTACTTTGTGTGTATCTTACAGAGCAAAGGACAGATGCCAACGCTGTATCTACTCCTATTTTCCAAGCACCTGGATTTGTCTCTGTAAAAATGCCAACAATTGCGGCCATGATGCTTACGCATAAATTGTAATACGGGGAATTCGTACTTGTACAATGTACCACATAGGAACCAATATATACTCAGCCATCAGTAGAAGGCCGCCGATGGCCCAACTTTGATCCACAGAACTGAGATTGTTAATTGGATGTTGAATTGAGAACGAAGGCGCATGAATAATGATGATCGGTGGTCCTTTGTAAAGAGTTACAACGAATGCTCCTGATATTGATACTATGGTGCCCAAGACTTTAGCTTGGCTGCTTGAACTTTTCAGAGCCACTTTTTCCATCCTTAAAACATTCAACAGAAAACATGGTGTACAAAGTCAGCATAACAATATGAATCATAAAGAGATCATTCATCTGAGTAGTTTAAACTTTAAACTTAGTCATTAACTATTCTTCAGTAAGGATATTGAACTAATGAATGGGGAGACAGGATCATCAGCTTTTCGGAAAATGAAATTCATTTATTGCATTAATTCAAATAAACCGTTTACATGCAGAAGGGGTGGTTTAAGTAGTATACAGTTAACAACTTGTAACAGAAAACAAATTACTCTGAACAGCAATGTAAGTTGAAGCTAAATAAATACTCCAAGCTGGCTCACACCAAGTTAAACATACGATTTATACTTTTCCAAAATCGAAAACAAAATTTTCTTAGTAGTCATTACATTAATTCTTTGGATAACTGTAGAACTTCAGAGGATCGCTTTGAAAGGTTTTGTCATGAATTTGGTTATAAGAAGCCGGCAAGATCTAATAAACTGTCAAAATTTAAAAGTAATAATTACATATAAAGAGATTGTTAAGTTCAAGTGAAGTTGGCACAGTGGTAGGGGCACACTACGATCCCTCTAAGGAAAACTTAAGGGTGCATTTGGTATGCATTTCTATTCTCTGTTTTTATTTTGACTATTTTCTGTTTTCAAAATTTTGTAGAAAAAAATAATAAAAATAATAAAATTTTATTTTCTATTTTCACATATTGTTTTCTGTTTTTTCTTCAGAAAATTCTGAAAATAAAAACAAAAAGGCAAACCAAACACATTCTACTTATCAAGATACCAAGAGTTAGAAGAGCATGTTTATCTGTAAGTTTTATCAATTCACTCTTTTTTTTTTCAACAAAAAATGTCATTGTAACTTATAAAAAGTTATGTTTCAATTAAAAACTGTCAAAAATGGAAAGTTATTACTACTTGGGAAATCTAGGAATCAAAGTTGGACATAAAAAAGTAGTTAACCAAACGTAAAAGAAAAACACGTTAACCAAAACTAATGATTGAGAAGTCCTTAACCATTGAAAATGCAAGACAGCGAGATTCTTTTGCTATTCATATCAATGGAGGTAAGGAACCTGAAAGCGATGGCGAGCAAGAAGGTAAAAGCCGGCACCAAATTGCTGATCGCCGAAGAAAGAGTTGGCGAACTGAAACTGATTCCTGTGTACCCCATTATCTGAGATGAGCATCTTCAATTTTCAACAATCCATCAGTAAAGACCAAAAGAAGTAACAGAAGAAATCCAAGATCCATCAAATTAAATTACAATTTGCATGTACCCGATGAGGCCAAGAAAAGCAATTTTAGTTGCAACTGGCAAAGTAAGAGGAGGAAGCACTCTTGATCTGCAAAACAGAGAAAGTAACAGAATATAACATATTTTTGTTTGCAAATGAAATGATTGTAAAAGTCAATAGTAACCTTGAGGAGATGAAGGGAGCAGGAAGAAGCAGAATAGCAGCAACAGCATAAGCATAAACAACAAAGACATGGTAGCTCATGCCTTTCATGGTAGCTGCTTTGAACAGAGTGTTCAATCCAACATTCACGCATTCCATGCTCACCATGGCACCCAAAGGAACCAAATCATTCAACAACTTTCTCGCCATCTTCCTCTTCCCCTCAAAAAACTAACATGCAAATGCAATATTGCGAGACTCAACTTCAAGTTCGGTAGTCAGGGAGGAAAAGGCTTCTGTCAAATGATGACAACTCGACCATTTTTTTTATACAAATAATTAATTTGGTAAACCTGGATTATTTTTGTCAGACGAAAATTTTAGATATGTGGACAAAAACTTTAGGCAGAGAGAGTAGTAGAGTGGAGTGTTGCTATGAAAATACTCATTTTGGTTTGGTGGCATCACTTTCAAGATAATGCTGAAAAAAGCTTTGATCATTTGGCGTATTTGTGTGTGAGAGTGACTTTGGTTATAATGGGTGACGTAGAACACAAGCAGAAATATTAAATTGTTGGAAGATAAGAAATGTGATGTGAAACGGATCTTCCTTGCAATAATTTAGGTGGATATGGCTTGCTGGGCTTCACTACTTCATACTATACTAATAATCAACTTGTGTGCGATCCACAAGACAACTTTACTTTAATTTTAGTCATTAAAATTTAAAATATTTGGCTAAAAAAATTTTGAAAATTAATTTAAAATATTGCTCTTTAATTTTTGTATCATGCTACTTTAGACCAATTGCCGTTTTGTCAAACTGTATACGACCGTATACAGAGAAAGCCCGCACTTTTCTTTTCTTTTTTTGTTGTATTTTATTCTCTTCCTTTTTAACCTCATTTTTCCATTCATTATTCTCCTACTCCACAAGTTTTTCTTTTTTTTCCTTTTCTATCTCGATCAAACCGACTTGTATAACCAATATGAAGGGACTTTATTAATGGCCATTGTCCATGATGAATATTAACATGAGAATGGTAATTTAGTATTTCTTTATATTCTTTTTTATGATATTTTTTATATATAATTTTTTTAGTATTATTAATATTTTTTTAATATGTTATATTTTTTATTATTATTATTTACGGTTAATTTTTTATTTAATTTATTTTACCTGATAAAATCAATAAACTATATTATAAAAAGATGATAGTAAAAATAATACAAAAAATCACAATTATAAAAGTGTATAATGTCAAACACATCGCTAATAAAAAATAAAAATAATAAATAATAAAAAAGAGCTCATATAAATAAAAATAATAAGAATTTTATAAATAATACAATAACATGTATAAAAGATAAAGTTAGTAAAAAGTAAATAAAGATTTAATGTCAATGGTAAGAATTAACCTGCTAGGGAGTCAATAGACTATTTGTACAACGTGTACAATGAGGTTCCCAAAAATTTAAACTAATTTTTGAGTTCACCACGGATCAAACTCTTGACTTTTTAGATCTAGAGCTCTAATACCATGTCATGATAACACTCATTTTAAAAATTTCAACTGATGGAAAAAATAACACTAATGATTATATCTCTAATACTTCCTAAACCTCCATTGTACATATTATACAAATATTCCATTAGTTTCTCGTACTTTTTCTTTCAAATAACAGAAAAAATACTGCCAACTTTATAAAGCTCTTCAACTTGCTCAATAACAGGAAAGATGCCAACACAGTCATTATCAAATGAGTGCATGAATTCCAAATTTGTCATTTCTTTTGTTTCATAATTGATACAACAAGTCATTAAAGGAACCTTACTGTCCAACAAGGAGTTTTCATCTTGAAACAATTCATCTTCTTTTGTTTTTCTCCAAGTAACAGAATAAAACCCAGTAGACACTATCACTGTTCCAACAACATTGAAGTTCAAGAGAAAAAGATTATTAAGCAACAACGGAAAAGTAAAATTAACTAATTTAGTACAGAATCTGAGTTGATCAGAAATTAAATAGTTTTAATTGATAGATAATATACCTTCCAAGATACAAAGCTTCACCAAGGAATATCACACTCATAACAGTAGCATTGGCAATTGAGAGAAACTTGAAAATTGACATATATACAGAACCTTTTCGGTGGAGACACCGAGTGTGAACCACAGTGCTTAACAACGTGCTACACAATGCCTGCAACATGTGTATATTATGATAGGATTTTTTTCTAATATTAATTTTTCAAAAATATTATCCGAATTTTAAAGTGTGGAATACATTTTATTTTATTTTATTTTATTTTAAATGAGTTCGTCGCACCCTTGAATTTTAGTTTTCTATGAATTTCGTTTTATTCAACGGCTAACTTCGAGTTAAATCTTCTGTAAACACCTATAAAAAAAAGAATAAATAGATAATATACAAAAAAATTAAAAATTCGAAAAAGATATATAAACAGAAAATATAATAAATATAATTTCTTTAACATTGTTGGTTACAATAATAATTATTAATATCGTCTCCAAAAATATATATGAGTACACAATAGTACATAAAAATAAAAATTTAATTTAGTTTAATTTGAATGAAAAAAAAGTTAAAAAATACAACAATTATAATTTTTTTAACATCGTCAACGTCAATCGTGTGCCACCAAGAGTACACCAATCCATAAGAGTACACAAATAAATCTTTTTCAACTCAAAAATATAAAAATTTAAGGTTCATCGAAGATGCTGTGAACTTTATGAATTTTATAAGATTTATTGGAGTAGCAAACATGTCCCACAGATAAAAAAAAATTGTTGGATTTTTGAATATAAAATTGGTTTTTTGTTAATTAAGTTTTTTTTTTATTTTATAACAAAAAAATACTTTTTTTTTCTAACTCTTTTCTATAACATTACTCTATGGGAATGCTAAAAAAAATATTATTTTGTATATTAAAATTAGTTATTAAAATTAATTATTATATATTGTGTGTAAATATGTGTTATTTAATTTATTTTTAATGCATATTTTATACTAATAATTAATTTTAATAACTAATTTTAATATACACGTAACTTAATCATTAATCGATGCTAACTAAGCGTTCCTTTTATATTATTTTTTTACTAATATATAAAATAGTATTTTATTACAAAGATACAAATATATTATTATTCTGTACCAATAGATATTTTTTTATGTTTTCTATACCTTCTAAATAGAAATAAAAACTCTAAGTAGAGTTTGTTTCGTTTGTTTTTTTATATTTTTTTGTTTTTAAAATTTTATAAAGAATAAAAGAACAGGAGATAAATAAAGAAAATAAAATTATATTACTTTTACTATTTTTTTTACAAAATTTAAATAACAGAAAATACTAAAAAAAATAAAAATACAAATCAAATGTACTCTAAATTTTTATATTTATATTTTCAAAAATAAAATCTAAACTCAACATAAAAAAATCAATTTTAAAAAATAGCTCCAAAATGTGATAAAAAGTGAATAGAGACCACACGAATATAAGGTGTGTTTGATTTAATTTTTTATTTTTATTTTTATTTTTAATATTTTTTATTTTTTAAATTTTATAAAAAGATAAAAACGCAAACTAAACGCGTTATCTCGTTGTCCGAAGATATTTTGATTCCCAAAATTTGTCTCTCGTATATGTCTCACATAAGTAACAAAATGATATTTTAGAATTATGGAGGTGCGTACCGAGTATACAATAGCCACAAATGTTATATTAGATTTTAGTCTCCAAACACTCCAATTCCTTTCCGCTGGAAAACAGACTGGGGCAGTAAGAATATCACAGTCCACTTTGCTTGATACAATTTCACGATATGAGTCTGTCCATAAATGCTATACACAATTCAACCTTAGAGTTATCTTTTCCATCCTTCAAAGTTCAAACAAAGAACCACAAAGATATCACAAAGGGATGATCCTAATAAAAGTCACATTTAGCAAATGATCCTCTTACTATATATATTGACATCAAGATCCTTTTCCAGTAGTCAATGCAGGCATATGTTAAATATGAACATAAACATTTTTGTAGAAATTCTCTATCGCTAAAATTGGTATCCTAAACTCATCAAATCACACTTATAACATAGAGTATAGAAAATTATTTTTTAATTAATTAATTTTATTATAAATTCAAGACTGATAAATTTCTAAGAATACTTAGGGTTTCGTCCCAATCTTTTTTTTTACATACAGAATCGTCTCTAAAGTTTAACTTAATTTTAAAATTGTCTTTACTTTAGAAACCAAAATCGTACAAAGATGACGACAAAAATAAAAATAGAAATAAATTGTAGACAGCATCTTTTTCTTCTTTTCTTCCCCTTGTTCTTCTTTCCTTCTCTTTGCAAAAATATTCCCTTTCTCTTAGTTTTTTTATAATTTTTTTGTTTTGAATAATTTGGTCAAAAATTTTAAGATTTAAGTAAAAAGATCAATTTTAAAAGTTAGTTTTAAATCTTAGAAACGATCTTGAATGCGAAAAAAGGTTGAGGACGAAAAAAATTTTCAAGTTATACCTTAGGGACAAAATTCGTACTTAACTCGAATACTTATCAATTGACTAAGTAATATCCCTAGTCTATAAGAAATCTTATATATATAAAGAAGAATACCAAAATAAACTATAGGATTTTTATTTATGTTTATTTATTCTATTGGTTTTTATAATTTTACCAAATTTTTAATTAAATTTTTATACTTTTTCTTCTTTTAATTAGGTCTATATACTGTTTTTAATTTTATAATTAGGTCCTTTCTAGTGTAAAAATTGTTAGAATTAACTGAATATTTTTTCGTAAATTAAAGGTATTTATAATTAAAAATTTAACTAAATCTTTGACCGCATGTATTTTGACAGAAATATCCGATTAATTTTAACGTTTTTTATATGAAAAGATATCATTATAAAATTAAAAATAATATAGGAATTCAATTGAAAAAAAAACATAGAATCTACTTAAAAATTTAATAAAATTATAAAAATAAAAAATTAATTAAATATTTTATTTAATTAATTAATTTATTTTTAGGGGTAATATAAAATAAACTCAACGTTGTACTCGCTTAGTATATCTTGCTAAATAGGTTTGATTTCATACACTTAAATTTAAGGCAAAATGACATATATTGCAGAACTAGCTGGCCATTCATGTTGAACTACTCTTGAAGCATCTCTGGTGATAATTAAGGTACGGTTGAATGAGAAGCAGCAGCAAACCTGAAAAGGACACCAAGTATGAATAGAGTTTTTTAATTTTGATATGGGGAAGGTGTTGGTGTTTTCCAACGTTATGGGGGTTTGAGGTGTTTAACGGAGATGTGACGGTGTTGTTAAAGAAATCGGTGGCACCGATGGGGGGAAGGAAATCGGTGGGATCGATTTCCGGGAGGGGGAGATGCGCAAATCGGTGGCACCGATTGGTGACCCCTTGCCACACGTCGCGCATGCAGCTGGCTCCTAGGTGGCCCGTGACCCCTTATGTGTATTTCACCCACTCAAAACCGGATATTCCTATCTCTTTCACCCTCCAACACTCTCTCTTTCACTCTCAACTTTCCCTTTCTGCTTACTCTCAATCCCACTATTTCACCATTGTTGGACCACCTTATCTCAGTGAAAAAATTAAATAAAAATGCCAAAAAAAAGAAAAACCAAGGAAGTAAATCAACCGAAATTTCATATTGTTAATTATCTTGGAGATCCAAATTATGTAAGTTTTTATTTTTTAATAATTTTATTTAATGATAATAATAGTGATAATTTTAGATTTTATTAACAGTATATATTGTAATGACACTAAGTAGAAATTAAAAATTAAACATGTATGTATGTATTTTATTATTAGGTGGTTAGAAATAGAAATAAAAATAGGAATAAACCTTGTATGTATGTATGTATGGAGATGAATGTTTGTTTGTTTGTACCGGTGAAGATGAAGGCCTGGGTTTTTTTTATGTATATTATTTAAAAAAAAGAAAAAAGAAATGTTTGAAAAAATAATACATGAAAGAGAAAAAAAGTAAGATCTGTACATATTAAATTGGAATAGGGAGATATTGATATATTGTTGTTGTTATTATCAGTATTAGTAATTGAATTTAATTAATTATTATGATTAATAATGAAAATTTTATTAATTATTTTATTTATGATCGTTAATTATTATGATTAATAATAAAATTAGTATATATACTGTTTGAATAATAATAATAATAAAAAATTAGTATGTTGTTTGGTTTATATAAATAATAATAATAATAATAATAATAATAATAATAATAATAGTAATAATAAATAATAATAATAGTAAAATAATAATAATAATAATTAATAATAATAATAATAATAATAATAATACTATAATAATAAAAGATTAGTATGCTGTTTTTTTATATGAATAATAATAATAATAACAATAATAATAATAATTAATAATAATAATAATAATACTAATAATAATAAAAATTAGTATGCTATTTTTTATATGAATAATAATAATAATAACAATAATAATAATAAAAATAATAATAGAGGCTGATTTACTGTGTAAGGTTAATTAATTTCTGTTATAAGGTAATGCATATGATTGAAGAATTTTTGTACAATAGATTTAATGAATATGTTTGAATTACAATTATGCTGGGAATTAGTTTTAATGGACATGTTAAGCATAATTGTGTTTTTGAATAATATAGTTATATTATACTTGTTCTTATACTGGAAAATGTGGTATTGTAGGCTTCAAGGATGTTGATGTGCGATCATTTACACCCGCCGGATCCATATAGCCAAATTGTTGAGGCACAGTTACGCGAGACTGGATTTTATTATGTATCTCAAATTGGAGTTATTAAAGGCCAGTCAGCAATGATTAATGCTCTGATTGAGAGATGGCGGCTCGAGACTCATACTTTTCATTTTTCGGTTGGTGAGTATGCCGTGACCTTGGAGGATGTGGCGGTAATTCTCGGTCTGCCAACAAATGGTCTTCCGGTTACAGGTCCGACCATGAGTAGCTTTGAGGCATTGGAAGTCGAGTGCTTGCACCAATTTGGAATTGCACCCAGCAAAAATGACTGTAGAGGGAGCTTTATAAAATTAACGTGGTTTATGGGTGTGAGAGATCGTATAGTGTTGAATGATGATGTGCACATGCAGATGTATGTAAAGTGTCACATAATGTTGTTATTTGGGAAAATTCTGTTTGCAGATAAGTCGGGTGCAGGGGTGCACTGGAAATTTTTACCTTTGCTCCGCAACTTCGGTGGGATCATACAGTTTAGTTGGGGTTCGGCATGCCTGGCACACTTGTATAGATCATTGTGTAGGGCAACTCGTGTCGACTGCAAGGAGATGGACGGTCCACTGACACTGTTGGTCAGTTGGGCTTGGATCTGGCTACCATTTCTAGCGCCGATTCCTGGCAATCTCCGAGTGTTTCCAATTGCAAACAGGTACAAGTATGACTTCCATTGTACCTCCTTATCTCCCAACAGTACTTCTTCTGCATTTTGGTTACCCTGATCAACCAGTCACAACCATTTCCATATTCTATACATTTAGCATAGAATGTCGTCGGTTTCGACTCATATACCCGATAGTCCACACCTCTCCGGATGGTATAATCTTTCATTGCTTTGATTACTGCCTCCCTTGAGCTGAATTTCATCCCCACTGTGAACTCACCATCCGCCACAACAGGAGGGGCTGCATACATCAAAAGTAATAAATGCTTCATTATGTACTCAGTAAGAAGTCTTTCATTACAACTCAATTAATAAACATACTTTACTAGGTAAGATCGTTATAGTCTTATTTTTCGCTATTCCATCTACGTAAACAACAACTAAATATCATTCACAACAAAGAACTATTAATTAATAAAAAAATCAAACGCTATGGTCACAAATGCCTGGTCACATATCACATACATTACTCATCTGACTTATCGATCTGCTACTTCAGAGATTCACGTAGCTACCTAGGTTTACGCACCTGGATTCATATATTGTGAAAACTCCTGCATAGCCCCCAAATCCAACGACCGCATGAAATAAGGCTCTTGAAACGGATGCGGGTTTGCTAGTGCATTTGCAACTTCTGCCACATCTGCGTTCATGGCGCCGCCAGCTGCTTCTTCGTCCTCACCTAGACCGACGATCTCATAGTTACTTTCAAATTCATCTTCGCTTTCACTATTATAATCTTCCAATTCAATGTTACGGTCCGCTTCAGATTGCTCAAACTCAATATATAACTCGATGCACGACATTCGGTGGCGATTTTCCATGTACATTGAAAACATTTCATGCATACTCGCTTCGTCCATCACATACTTGGTCTGAAATTGAACAAACCCACCAAACACAGGTAAAGGATACCTGTACAAAATACACGATATCCTCCTACATCTTTGAGTGCCTATCTTTTCACAAATCACACCTTTCAACTCCTCAAATGACAATGTGAACGGAATAACAACATCTAATGGATTTTCACACACAAATTGAACTCCCTCATATGTTTGTAATAAGATCTGTCCGTAATAATAAACCTTCAATACAACTCTATCATCCATAACACTAACTATTCTCAGCCTCACAGGAATTTCTTTTACAAAAATGAAAGAGAAGAATCAGAGAAGAGAAGAGAGGAGAAGAGGATGAACATTAGCGGACAAGGAAAAAATGGGGCTTCTGTGATACCACCATCCGCTTTTTGTGTTGACTAAGGGCAAATCAGAGGGACCGACCGCTGCACACCCAAATCGGTGGGTCCGATTGGTGCACCCCGGATTAAAATAAAATTCCAGCACCCACAAATCGGTGGCACCGATTTAATACCCATCAGCCTCGCCCTACCTCAAATCGGTGGCACCGATTTCACCTCTCACTCACACAAATCGGTGGTACCGATTTCGCCTACTTCAAATTGGTGCCTCCGATTTCTTCCCCCAAAATTCCAAAAAAGCAACGCCGTCATAACAGTGTAAATCACCCATAATCATCATATTCCAGCATAACTCACACCCCAATATCATATCTAAAAAAATCTGCCTCATTTGGACAATGAATACTAAAGATAAGTAATTTTATTGATATAATAATTTGGATGCGGAATACAAGTCTGCCCGTCAAGTCCTTAACTTATCTTTATTCTATTCCGAGTAGAATAAAAAGTAGAGTTAAACCCCAAAATGGTCCTGAGATTGGCGTTTTGCACTGAAATCATCCCTGAGATTCCAATTGCACCAATTACGTCCCTGAGATTGAAAAAAATGCACCATAGTTGTCCCTGACCCATTTTCCATTAACGACGTGATGACATGGCATGATGACGTGGACTGTAAGTGACACGTGTCACTTCATGATTTGGCCACGTGTAATGGTAGGATGATGTGGTGACCAGTGACACGTGGCATGCTGACGTGGATAGTTGTGCCACGTGTTACAATGTTATTTGGCCACGTGTCCAGTTGTGCCACGTGTCGCAACAGTATTCGTCCACGTGTCATCCATTATGCCATCGTTGTATATGCACCAAATTAGTCCCTCACTTTGCATTAAGTGACTCATTTTAGTCCTTGAAATAGAATGTCGTGCACCAAACTAGTCCCTTCACCAATTTTTTCTCATTTTTTTTAAATTTAAAATTTTAATATCTTGGATATACTAATTTATATTCTATTTTTTCATATATCATTTAAATACAAGTGCTTTTATAAAAAAATTTAAGATTTTAGTTTTAATTATATAATTTTTTAATAATTTAATATTGGTAAATTTTATAATATATAAGTATGTTATTATAAAAAAAATAATTATATGATTGATTAGACACATTTTTTTCATAAAAAAACGTGTTTTTAACAAGAAATTAATAATTAAAATAAATATTGTTTTCTTATGAAATACACATTTTCGTTCTGTATAAATGAGCTAGATTGAAGATACTTCAACCACCCTCACTACCACTTTTGATTTCTGCAGTCTAGACGAAAGAGGTCAGAGATGATAATGAGGGAAGCTTGAAATGCCTTCACGTCAACTCCAAGACGGCGGCTATTAGAGGTATCCGCAAGAGAAAAAATATTTTATAAAAGTATTGAAAGAGGTTGGAGATGGTAGTGAAGGTGCTTGAAAAGCCTTCACGTTAACTCCAAGTCGGCGAATAGGGTATTCGCAAGAGAAAAAACATTTTATAAAAACACTTTTATTTGAAGAACGTGTGAAAAAATAGAATTGAAATTAATGCATTAAAAAATATTGAGAATTTTGAATTTATAGAAAAAAATGAGAAAAATTTGGTGAAGGGACTAGTTTGGTGCACGGCATTCAATTTCAGGGACTAAAATGAGTCACTTAATGCAAAGTGAGGGACTAATTTGGTGCATATACAACGATGGCATAATGGATGACACGTGGACCAATACTATTGTGACATGTGGCACAACTGGACACGTGGCCAAATAACATTGTGACACATGGCACAACTATCCACGTCAGCATGCCACGTGTCACTGGTCACCACATCATCCTACCATTACACGTGGCTAAATCATGAAGTGACACGTGTCACTTACAGTCCACATCATCATGCCATGTCATCACGTCGTTAATGGAAAATGGGTCAGGGACTACTATGGTGCATTTTTTTCAATCTCAGGGACGTAATTGGTGCAATTGGAATCTCAGGAACGATTTCAGTGCAAAACGCCAATCTTAGGGACCATTTTGGGGTTTATCTCTAAAAAGTAATAATAGAGGTTTATTCTATTTCAATGCTACGCATTCGTGTATAAACCTGTGCAGACGAAAATAGGGATTTCAAAGGGTGGGAGCGGGGATGTCTCCTGCTACTTATCTCCGTCCTCAAATTTATTTTTTATTTTTGTTTTTATTTTTCGTCGTGCGAAAATATTGTTTTTTATCCTTATTTTTCATGGGGCCTATTTTTTGCGGAGACCCCATTTCCATTTATCAGATAGTTATAACTAATTATTAATTTTCATATGATTAAAGTTGCAAGTATTCATCACATACAAAATAGTAAAATTTTATACAAAAAATCTAAATAATACGATAGTGACTTCTTTTGAAATGACGCAGTGGGGAGACGCAACGATGAGCCAAAGAACAAAGCATGGACGAGGTGGGAGATATAGTAACAGAGAGGAGAATGGACACGACGACAGAGTTACGAAAAGGAACGCCGCAAATAGAAAGCACGACGCGGTAAGGATGATGGCACGGTGAGGTGTGACGATGCGGTGAGAAGGGAGAGTGGCGAGGGGGTGGTTGCAGAGAGGTTAGATAGAGTATGAACAGCATTAGGAATCTCTGAATTGAAGAAGGGTTATGTAAATGAAGATTAGGAATTGTGTGTGTGTGTGTGTGTGAAATAAACTATTAAGGATAATTCAATAAATTTATAAATTTCGGGGAATAGCGGGGACGGGGCGGGGATCTCTACTCGAATCCCCGCGCTTGCCTCAGAAAAATTTTGTCCCCCATCCCTATCCCACGGAAAAAATTTCCCACAGTCGGATCCCCATTCGAAGCAGTCCTCGCATGGATCTCCGCGTCTCGGAGAGTTTTGCCATCCCTAGACGAAATAACACGAATATCTCGGCTAATGAGTCTATTTCTGCCGTAGAAGGCTTAACGCGTTTAACAGAACAAAATCTATTTAAGAGAAGTATTAAGCGTTTAGACTAATTATAAGATAAGAGAAATTAGTTCCCATCAATCTTTTAATCTATGGTTGCTCTTTTTTTCTCCTAAGATTTTTTTCTCTTCCATCATATTAGGCCCAATCCTTCATCATATGGAATGAGTATGTCTTGGCTACAAGGAAAAGAAAGCGCCTAAAAGATCTAGCTTCTTGGAAGACTGGTTGCTAGCCCTATCATCATCCTGCGATTTTCTAAGGCGGGATTGGCGGTCCCATGCCGATATTGAAAAAGGACGGGCCCTATAAACTAGCTCTTCAATGGCTATTGGTCGTTGGGCATTCACAGGATACCCAATGGTCACATGCATATTTGTGGCCTCTTCATATTCGTTACGCTTTTGATGTAAGGAATAAAACAATTACATTCGAGGATTTTGAGATAGTTAAGGAATTGAACCTTAGTAGAATCTTTTTTTTGGGGAGAATAATGTATATCCTCTCTTTCTTTTTTATACCCACCCTTTTCTTTATTGGCAGTAGTTGAGATGGATGGTATATCTCGATGACCTTTTCTGAGAGTATGGCATGGGTTACTTCAGCGCTATAGTGCTTGATCCTCGAACATTGACTCGAGGTATTTTTTCTACCCCCTTTTACCCTGAAAAAAATAGAGACACTTTGCGTTCTTGAACCGTTAACTATTTTTCGGCTCCCTTCAGGTTAGCTTAGAAATAACTCCAACTCCTTATTGAAGAAGTTCATTAATAATTTAATATCTTGACTCTGCTAGCCTTCACTCTTTTTTTTTTGGTACTGCTTGTTGAGATTGGCATAAAAGATAGGGATTGAATAGAGTTTTTTTTGCAAATCCAATCACTTCGTCAGCAGGTGATGATAACTGCCATCATTTTAGGTTTTTAAACCATAAGGACAGAATGCTTTTAGCGGCAAATAGAATGAAGCAGACAATATAACACAATCTATCAATTGTTGAGCTAAACCAGTCTTTTACCCTAAAGAACACAAGTTTTACAGAATCATCAGGAACTTAGATACAAAATTTATATACTAACTAGGTGAGTTTGATTTCCTTTTCTCTTTTTTTTTGCTTTGGCCAATGACACTAAAGATGAGATATAGAGTCCCTATATTCTTGTTGTTGGTGGAGAACAGCAATCGGACTAGATTTTTAGATTGGCTTGAATACCTTCTACTTGTGATTCATTCGAGCCTTGTGAGGCTGAGGCCTCTTGAAGCCGTTTGACCGCGGTCTCTGACTCATGAATCTTTTTCTTTATCCCAAGTAACTAAAAGATATCTATTTTTTCAGGAGCGCCATACTTGCATACACAAAAAAAAACATAAATTTTCATATTATTTTGTCCCGTTCATCTAACCTAGTGGAAGAGGTACGTGACAAACTATCTAAAAGTATAGTATCTGATAGTATAAATTGGACATTACTAACCCTACCTAACAAAGGGATGTCCATAAAAAACTAAGGTCTATTAACAAATATTATTATATTTAGTCAATAATAATTTATATCTATATTTATAAAATTTTGTACACAAACAATATATAATTTACATATATAAATTAATACAGATTACATTCATATTTTTAAAAATTTATACACATCTACTTGCAACTTGATAAAAAAAAACAAAACTATTAACAACGTTTTTGATTGTTCGGCTATTCTTCATTACAGTTATATTGAATATTATATACTGAATCTGTTAATCACTCCTGTATTTAAATTTTTATTAACCGAAATATTAACTACTAAATCAGTCACTAAATATTTGTACATATATTTTATATTTATTATGTATTTTATATAAAAAATAATATAATATAACTAATCTTTTATATACATATAACATAGTTGATATATATAATCAACTTTTTTGTTTATTTTATTTTATATTTAAATAAAAATATTATGTAATATTAAAATTAATCATCATGTATTTATATGAATATATAGATAGTTTAATTTATTTTTAATATATTAATTTTGATACAGTAAAATATTTTACATAATCGTACAATCATATCCGTTCTTTTGAATGATTATTCATTTTGTTGATCTAATGTTATGTAATTAGAAAAAATTCAGGTACAGTTAACTTCATATGAAGTTGATAGTTTAGAATTGTTAAATGAAAATTTAATCAAACATGTCAAGTCATTTAATGACTCTCAGTTATCAACTTCACATGAAGTTAATTACATCTCAATTTTTACTTACGTAATTAAATACACATATAAAATTATTTTACACTAATAATGCATCAAAATTAAATTTATATTTTATATTTTAATATATATTCTATTTAATATATATCTAATGTCGTTATTTTAAATACTAACTCGCTCTAATAATTTTTAACACTAAAAACAAAGAGAAAAAACATTTTAATTTAAAAAAAAACTATATTTCAATTAGAATAAAAGAATACCATATAATATATTTTATGACGTTATATCTGTTAGCATCTTAGTTTAAAATTTTTATTAAACAAGCGTAAGATTTTATTTTGCTATCATAGTAGTGTATATTATACACCATGTTAGAAGGAGTATATTTTGGTAAATTGACATGTTTTACCATCCTCATTAAATGTATATAATACAAATCAAATTAAATTTAATCATAAAATTACTCATCATATAGTCATATTACATAATAGAAAACACAATAAAACTAGACATCTAAAATTTTTTAAATTAAGTATTTAATTAAATTGTTTTTTTAACATATGTATATATATACGTATTGTAACTGTTTTTCTTTTTTTTTTTCTTTTTTTCTCCTTTTTTATTATTATTTGTCAACGTCGTCATCATCTTCAACAACGTTGTCATCATCGTGATCGTTATTTTTTTCTTCTTCTTCTCTTTTGTTTGACTTTTTTTTTTTACTCTCTGTCATTATTATCATCGTCGTCATCTTTATTTTTTTATTTATCTTCAAAAAATTAGAGCAAAGAAATTTTAATGCACAATATATACATTTTTTATGCACAATATCGAAATTTTTAAGGATTATATGTCCAGAACATTGACATTTAACCAACAAAATACACACAACACATAAATTTTAATACACAAGACAAAATTTGATGCACGTCAGCAGAAAATTTAGAGCACATCACAAATTTTTAAAGATTACATGTCTAAAACATCGGTATCCAACCAATAAAATACATACAGTATAAAAATTCTGATGCTCAGTACAGAAATTTGACGCACAAAAAAAATAAACATTCATAGCAAAAAAATTATGTACAACACAAAAATATTTGAAAAACTACGTATAGAAAATATTGATTCACCAATAAACAAATTATCTTCGTAGCAAAAATTTATGTGATATGAGTAAAATTTTCTGTGTTAGGCAAAAATTTTTTGTTATATAGATAAATTTGTATTCTATACAAAATTTTTTATACTATGTCAATAAATTTTTATACTTTCTAATAAAAATTATTGTGCTAAGAAACTTAAAGAAAAAAACGATAATGCACGCGCATATTTTTTTTATTCGACTTGTGCCGATTTAATTAAAAAAGACTTGTCTATATAACACCACCTTAAAAAAATATTTAAAGTATATACGGTCTTTAAACACCAACCCCCTAAACAAACTATTTTTCGTTTTAAAATATGGATATCTATCAACAATTATTATAAATTATTTCTCTATTATTTTTCACATTGTAGCTCTGTAACTATTGAGGATATACAAAAAAAAGTAGAATAACAAGAATAGGTTAGAAGTAACTTTTTGTTTTAGATAGTGTAGCAGCTTTATATATTAGAAGAGAGAGCTATAACTTGCTTCGGTATTTTCTATTCACTCATGTACAACCCTAATGGTTTAGTGCACTATTATTTAGACTAATCTTCTCATATTCAATATATTCTTCTCTACTTTATTGTCTTTTGGGTTTTAGTTCTCTATTGTGAATCTTGTGTTCATTTTTTGTTTTTTGAGCTTATGTACTTGAGCTTCTATATGATATCATAAGCTTTTGATTTTTCTCAACCATGGATGCATCTCCACATTCATCTAACAATTCACTTTCTGGGACTAACAACAACAATTCAAACCCAGAAAATTCTGCTAACAACAACAACAATAATAATCTTCTTGCTAATTTCATCAATCCCTTTTCTTTCCCATCTCAGTTGTTCAACTCCCGACCTTTTACTACGATTAGTGATAAATTAGGAGAAAGAAATCACAAGGCTTGGCAACAACTAACAAGCATTGGCGACAGTTCGAGGTCAACTTTTAGAAAATCATCTTTATAAAGATCGTGTTCCTCTCAGATTCACTACGATTGAAGATTAACAAAATGGAATCGAGTCATCAGCGTATATAATGGTTAGTTTCTCTATCCAGTCTTGGCTTCTAACATCTATTGATCCCGTAGTCAAAATTAAAATGGTTAGTTTCTCTATCAGTCATTAAATTTGGGGCAGAATTGAACAATATTTTAAAGAATCAACCAAATATCATGTCAAACAGCTCAAAGTACAAATAAAGATTATCAAGAAGTAAGGTTCAACAGTTTCTGGATATATTTCAAAGATTAAAGAGATTGCAGATTCTTTAGCAGCTTTAGACTCTCCTTTAAGTGTTGAAGAACATGTTGATGCACTGCTTGAGGGATTAAATGAAGAATATCAAGTTTTAATTCACACTGTCAATTCCAAACGAAAAATTTTCAGTCTTTGTGAGGTTGAAACTCAAATTTTAACCTTTGATGATATGCCTGATAAATTCTGAAAATCTACAACTTCTATGATTCAAGCTAATAACTCTCAGAGTTCATTTTCTTTCAATTCCAATCCAGGTCATGGTTTTGGAGGAAGAAGAGGTAGAGGAGGTAGGTTTTCATGAGGAGACAGATCCTTTTTCAATCAGAATAGGCCACAATGCCAAGTATGTGGTGGATTTGGTCATATTGCTTGGCATTGTTTCAATAGATTCAACCAGCACATACCTACTCCATGACAAAATTCTCAAACTCCTTCCTCCACCTCCTTCACCAATTCTCCAAACTCTTCTAATCTGTCATAAGCGAGTATCACTACAACTACACCTCCACCACCAACACCTTCCTTTCATAACCCTATAGCCTATATGGCAGTACCTACATCAATGATAGATTCTAACCGATACCCGGACACTGGAGCATCTCATCATGTTACATCGGATTCATCATCCTTCATTTTTAGCTCTGAATACTCTGGCCCATATCAAATTCAGATTGGAAATGGATTGGGTTTGCCTATTAAGAGTGTTGGTAACTCATTCTTATATTATATTGATTATAAACATTTTTTTATACTGTAAGATTTAATATTTTCTTCAGACATCACAAAGAATTTAATTAGTGTTGCAAAATTTGCTGAAGAAAACAAAGTGTTGACTAGATCAAATCAAAATCAGATCCCTAATTTATTTTATAAATCTTTTCTGTAAATAGAATTAATTATAATATCCTTTCCAGTTTTAGTTTAGCTTATTTTTAGGTATTTTATGATTAGAAATCTTTTCTTATTTTGGGCTAGTATTTTTCTCATTTTCTAATTATTTCTATTTCTGTAATTCCTCTATAAAGAGGATGATTTCTTATACATTTGAATATACATAATATTCAAACACTTCAAGTTGGTATCAGAGCATAATCTCTGCACTGTGCTTCTGATTTATAGATATGGCTGACAGTTTCTCAGTCATTAATCATGAACACCTCTTCCTCTAACTCCCTATTCAGGAAAGCATTCTTTATATCCAATTAATGTAAAAGCCAATTTTAATTCACAGCAAGAGATAAGAGAATCCGCACAGAGTTGAGTTTAGCAACTGGAGCTAAGGTCTCTCGATAATATACTCCATAGGTTTGTGTAAATCTCCTAGCTACTAACCTAGCCTTATACCTCTCTATGCTTCCTTCAGCATTGCACTTGATGTTGAAAATCCACCTGCAGCCAACCAATTTTGTATTCTGTGGCAGATCTACAATCTCACAAGTTTCATTCTTCTTGAGTGCATCCCACTCTTCCATCACTGCTAATTTCCAGTTGGGATCATCTAGTGCTTCCTCTATATTCCTAAGCTCAAACAGATTTGTAATTTTAGAAGTAAAAGCTCGATGTTTTTGAGAGAGATTTTCGTAAGAGACATAATTGAAAATAAGATGGTTGGTGCTAGTTTTGAGTACCTTTTTGGTGCAGGTTCTGGTTTCTTTCCTAAGAGCTATTGGCAAATTATTATTAGAAATAACAATTTCAGATTTACCTGAAAGATCCTCAGGTACTACAGTTGGGCCGTTTTCTGGATTTTCAGATTGGGCTGGTACAGAGATGATGGGCTGGTCTCTAGTCTTTTTGGGATATTTTCGAACATAACATCGAAGCTCCTTTTCTGATTGTGGTATTTCTTTTCCTGTTTGTGTTCCAACTAATTCTGGCACAATTTCAGAATTGGTTTCCACATCTTTTTTTGGCAATTATTTTAGAATTTATTTGATTAGTGAAAGTTGTATCCTCAATATGTAAGATAGGAGTGGGTAAAAGTTCATGCAAAAATTTTTCTTCACTTAGACTCTCTCCCTGAAGAAATTTTTTCTGAAAAAATGTTTCATGTTCTAAAAAAGTAACATCCATGCTTACATGACATTTTTGTGTGTGGATTGAAACATTTATAACCCTTTTGACTTGGGGAATAGCCAATAAAAATATATTTTTCTGCCCTTGGATCAAGTTTACTTTGGGGTGAAGGTGTATGCAAAAATACAGTACAACCAAATACTTTTAAAGGTAAATCAGAATGCAACCTACATGCTGAAAAATTCTTTTTGAAAGTATCCAACGATGTGCAGTAATTTAACACTCGCGTATGCATTCAATTTATGAGATGGGTTGCTATTCGGACAGCATCTCCCCATAAATATGTTGGAACATTACCATCAAATTTAATACCAGGTCTAACCGAAATTAATTAAATAATAAGTTAAGTAGGAGCGAATATGGTTGGAAGATTTGGCAATTGGAATTTGATGATTTAAATATGATATTTGGATTCAGTGAATTTTTCCGAGTCGGAAGACATAGTTTTCTGCGTAAAAGCACGCAGTGGAATTTTGACCGGTAGTACCGGCTGAGACCTGTCTGGTACTGCAGCTGAGAAAATTGATTATGAGTATATAGGATTAAGAAATGAGAAATTATAATTAGGGGAGGTAGAAATATTTGAAGTGCGATTTAGAGCGCTAATCTTAAAGGTTTTGGTCCAAAATTGGGCCAACAGACAAAAATAAGTGAACCGGGCCTAAGTAGACCCAAGACCCAACATATATAAACATTAGTTATGAGCATTTCAGCTCATTTTTCCCTAAAGAAGGGGTGTTGGGCGCTGAAATTGGGAAGAGAGAAGAGAAGAGAGAAAACCTAACTCTCTTTGATCTTCAAACCACCATAACTTGAGCTACGGAGCTCCGATTGATGAGCCGTTTGCGGCCATGCGTCGCTCTTCTCATCCTCTACAATTCTATCTAAGTTTTGTGGTGAGTATTCCATTCATCTCTGCCCAGTTTTCGAAATTCCCTACTGTTACACGTTTTTGGGTAGTTAGTATTGAAATCTTGTGATTTTGGGTGTTTAGGGATACTCCAAATGGATTCCAAGTGGGTTCTATCCCTACTTCATATGAGATGAGGTAAGAAGTGCTAAAGCCCTTGTGATTTGTCATTTTTATGAGCCCTAGGTTGATGTATGTATGTGATATTGGTTATGTTAGTGTATTTGGTAATGTTGGTGCACAATTGGGAGATTGGTATTGCTTGAGGAGCTTTGGTGAGGCTTGGAGCTAAGGGTTGGTGGAGGCTTCCATAGAAGAGGCTCAATTGGTTTGGTTACAAGAGGTACGGTTTAAGTTTCATTTAAGTACCATGTGGTGTGACGAGAATTCCTAGGCTAGATGTCCCTAGGATTAAGTTTGAATTGTGTAAATGGTTGGTGCTAATATGCATAGTTGGTATGTAATGTGAATTAATGATTGGGTTGAGAATTGTGTGGCCTTGTATGCTTAGTGTATTGAAAATTTGATGTATTGGGTAATGAGTATTAATTTGTGGTTTATGCATTTAAATTGTGAGATTGGGCCGGAGGCCGTAAATTTTGGGCCGGAGGCCGGAAAGAGGTAAGGAAGGTAAGTTGATGTGTGCATTGTATAATGACACAAGTGATTGGATGAATTTCAGATAATGAATATGTGAATGATTGTGTTGGTTATTGAATAATAAGGTTTGAGGAGTTGAAGTGTGGAATTTGGTAATGTTGGGTGAAATTATGTAGATGAGGTATATTTGGTTTTGGTTGAGAAATATTATGTGGTCATATATGTGATTATGATTATTGATGTCTTGATGGTATGATAATGCATGAGAGATATGTATATTGTGATATATGCTTGAGGAATGATTAAGGTTGATTTGTGGGTGAAACCACGTGATAGTGAGTATGACATTGATTATGTATAATGATGGTTGATTGGAAATAGTATTGTAGGAAATTGGGATGAGGAAGGATGTATGACATGTTGATGTGTTTGTAATTTAGCCATTTGTTTGAAATGGGTAAAAATGGTTATATGGCGGTTTTGTGAATCGTGGCAAAGTGTTAATGTATGAGTTGAGGAGGCTTGATGTTGATTTTGGTATATTTTGATTGATTTCAAAAAGGGTTGAAACTAGCATGTTTTGGTTGATTTTAAAAAGGGTTGAAAATGGCTTGTTTTGAAAAGGGCACCTTGTGGTTTTGTATAAAAACATGGTTTTTGGGCATACTTTGATAGGACATAACTTGGACTCTAGATCTCCGTTTTGTGCCAAACTTATTTAGAAGTGAAATTGGATCCGGGATGTCCATGCCGTTCAAAGAACGGGCGAAAAACAATTTAAAATGAGAAAGTTATGTCCGTCGGAAGATTGGGGGTTGAATCTGTGAATTCTGCAGCTTTTAACTTAGAAAAATTTTTAGCAGAATGACCCTCCCTGCGTAGGCGCACTTGGCGCGTACGCATCGTTCTTCAAGAAGGCACCATCCACGCGTGCGCGTGGTGTGCGCGTGCGCGTCGATGCGCTGCACCCAATGCCCAACCATTTTCTCGAGAGTTGTGCCAGTTTTGTGCCTGGGGCATAAATGCATCCACGCGTACGCGTCGTCTGGCTGTGTTTCAATCCGCGCGTCCGCGTAGCCCTGTTTTCATCCCAAAGTTAATTTTTGAGTTTTAAAAGCTAAATCTCATACTTCTAAGCGTCCGATCTCACCCCTTATGTATTAAATCATTATGATATGCCTAACAATGAGAAAGGAGCTAGGGGATGTGGTAACTTGCAAATGAAGCAAGGGGAAAAGTTATGATCAATGATGATCAAAGATGATTATATAAGATACGGAGGATGGCGGTGGAAGTACCGTGTATGCCATGAGCCGAAGGGCTATATTTATTGATAAATGGTTGGTTCTTGATTGAACCATGAGCTGGATAGCTGAGTTATTGCCGGATACGGTGGAGCCATGTTGATAAATTGGCTAGTTCTGGATTGAACTGTGAGCCGGATGGCTGAGTTATTGCCGAGTTACGGCAAAGCCATTATAGATTATGGCTGAGTATAAAGGCATATATGATAAATGAACGAATATGATAAATGAATAATGATGGAAAGTGTTGAATGTAAGCATGCTTGTGTTTTCTCTCTGGTTGTAAGGGTGACAGGGCACCGATACCTTCTAATGGCGACAGGGCGCAGATACCCTCTAATGGCGACAGGGTGTAGATACCCTCTAATGATATTAATATGCAACAGAGAGACTGTGCCCGAGTTAGCTACCGAACACGTCGGGTTGGCTTGATAACCAATAGATGATATCATCAGCCATAGGATAGGCATACATCATTTGCATATGTTTGAATTGTTTGGGTTTGCCTATTTATTTTGGATTTCTATATCATATATGCTATGCTACCTGATTATGTGCTACTTGTTCTACTTGTACCTTATTTGTGTATTACTTGCCTGTATTGCTTGTGTTTGTACAACTGAGAGTCCCCTCATGCTAGTGTCGGTGGATGTTGGGGCTGTTCTTGATGAGATAATTTGAACTCCCTGGGAAGATGCAGTGATGTGGTTTCACTAGCTCCAGGTGAGGGTATGATGTATTGATACAAAATTGCTGAGGTAGAACAACTGGTGATGGTTTTGCTTATGATTCCGAGTCTGATTCGTGGAAGAGTCAGCGAGTTGGAGAACATGTGTAACATGAACTAGATTTAGTATCCCCTTACAACAGTAGCCTATTCATGGATTAGTGAGAATCTAGGCTGGATATTTGGTGAAGTAGTTTAGGATTGCTTAGTGAGTTTTTATTGCAGTGCATTATATTTATTTGGCACTTTTACCATACTGGGAACCTATGGGCCCGGGGTTCTCATTCCTATATATCTCTTTTTTTTTCAGATACAGGTCCAGGTGCTCAGAAGTGAGCTGTGGTTCGTCTGAGAGACGACGAAGATATTTATTTTCTCTACTTTGTGTTTTTCTTAGAATCTCTCCACCTTTGTTTTGAAAAGATTATATTATGTATTGAACTCTTTTGAAACTTGCCTATAGAGGCTCTTATGTTTCCTTTGGGAGAGATTAGGATATACTGTTGTCAACTACTTTCATACTGTACCCTAGCCGGCCTAAACTTCGCGGGTCGCGACTAGTGGCTATTTACTTATGCTATAAATATCTATCTGTTATCTATCTCTTAATCTCCTTTATGCCTTGTCCGTATATCGCGTTCGGCTTAACAGTTTAACTTTTTGTTGTCGAAACGTGAGTGATACGTCTTTGCGATTTTATTTCTACTCTTTTCAGGCTTCTCGATTAATACTCCTTTCTAAATTTACCTATATTTATATATTAAAAATCCACCTGAGAGTCGTACCACCGTAATATCATTGACTTATGACTCGATCATAAGGATTTGAATATTAGGGTGTTACATCAAACCTAATGGCGCGTGCTACTTCAAGAAGATGTTTGTTCTTCCTTTCAGCAAAGCCATTTTGTTGGGGTGTATTGGGGCATGTAGATTGATGTTGAATACCTTTTTTTGAAAAAATTCACCAAGATTTTATTAAAGAATTCAGTACCATTATCACTTTTTAATATTGAAATTTTTGTGTCAAATTGAGTTTCTACCATTTTTGAAAAATACTGAAAAATTTTAGAAACCTCATATTTTTTATGCATGAGATAGATCCAACATAGTCGTGTGTGGTCATCAATAAAAGTCACAAACCATTTCTTTCCAAATTGAGTTGTTATTTTCGATGGACCCCATACATCACTATGAATCAACTAGAAAGGTTTAGATGCATGATAAGGTTAAGAGTAATAAAGAACTCTATGGCTCTTTGCACGAATACAACTTTCACATTTAAGTAAGGAAGAATCAATATTCTTAAACAAACTTAGAAACAAATGTTTGAGATATAGAAAATTAGGGTGTCCTAGTCTATTGCGCCAGAGCATTATTTGGTCCTTTATAGGCATAGAACTTATACCACTAAATCCTTGAGCTACTTTATCTTCCGAAATATCCTCAAAATGATAGAGCTCATTCATCATCTTAGCACTACCAATCATCTTCCTCGAGGTCCGGTCCTGAAAAATATCATGAGTGTCAAAGAATGTCACAGCACAATTGAAATCCTTGCAGATTTTACTAATAGAGAGAAGATTATAAGAAAGATTTGGGACATGTAGGACATTTCTTAGGTCAATATTTTTGGACAATTTAATTGTCTCTTTTCCAGAAATGGATGAAAAACTACCATCAGCAACTCTAATTTTCTCATTTTCAAAAGAAGGAGAATAAGTTTTAAATAAAGGAGAGAGGCTGATCATATGGTCAGATGCACCTGAATCGACAATCCATTGTGCATTCAAGTTTGAAGTGCAGTTAAGGGACATAGGAATACTAAAATTACCTGTTTGAGCTAAAGAACCACTAGGAGTACCAGATATAGAACTGGAATTTAACAGCCTTATGAACTGCTCAACCTGTTCCTTACTCAATGATGATTTTTCAGCCTCATGAGCAGTTAGGGTAGAACGTATTTTGGGACCAGGTTTGCTACCTTTAAGATGTGCTGATTTTCCATAAATCTTCTAGCAGGTTTTTTGGGTGTGACGAGGTTTATTGCAGTAGTCACACCAAAGATTGGAGGGATGCTTCTGATTTGATGAACTTTTAAGTGCAGCAGGTGCCACTAAGAGTGCATTAGACTCCAAAAAAGTCTGTTCAGTCTTGCCATTCCCCATCATCACAGCTCTATGAGTTTTCTCTCTTCTAACCTCAGTAAAAACTTCTCCAATTGAGGGTAGGATTGCTCTTCCAATAATTCTGCCACGAACTTCATCTAGCTCTACATTGAGGCCTGCAAGAAATTGAAATATCCTCCCTTCTTCCACTGTTTGTTGGTGGTGTTTGGCATCAGCGGCTGAAATCCACTTGTAGTCATTGAAGTGGTCAAGGTCCTGCCACACCCACTTCAATGTGTGGAAATATTTGGTGACATTGTCACTCCCTTGTTGAATTTTTCTAACTTTTAGAGTAAGTTCATAAATCTGGGATTTATTCCCAAGATCAGAGTACATCTCCTTGACACTATCCCACAATTCTTTGGCAGTGGTATAGTATATATAGTTACTATTAATATCCTCCCATTGAGTTCACCAGCCATGTCATCACCATGAAATTTCAGTATCCTACACATTATATTGTGTGTCCCAACTGAAAATTAGCAATGATGGAAGAATGGGATGCACTCAAGAAGAATAAAACTTGGGAGATTGTAGATCTGCCACAGAATACAAAATTGGTTGGCTATAGGTGGGTTTTCAACATCAAGTACAATGCTGATGGAAGCATAGAGAGGTATAAGGCTAGGTTAGTAGCTAGTATACTTACACAAACCTATGGAGTAGATTATCGAGAGACCTTTGCTCCAGTTGCTAAACTCAACTCTGTGCAGATTCTCTTATCTCTTGCTGCGAATTACAATTGGCCTTTACTTGTAAAGAATGCTTTCCTGAATGGGGAGCTGGAGAAAGAGGTGTTCGTGAAACTTTCACCTGGATTTGAGGCTGAACTAGGAAGGAATAAAGTGTGCAAACTAAAAAAATCTCTCTATGGATTGAAACAATCCCCAAGAGCTTGGTTTGAATGACTTGGAATGGTGGCGAAGGGACTTGGTTATACTCAAAGCCAAGCTGACCATACACTTTTCTATAAATATTCAGCAGTTAATAAAACTGCCATCTTAATTGTATATGTGGATGACATTATTCTGACAGGTGATGATAGCTTGGAGCTAAAAGACTTGAAGGAAAAGCTTGCCAAAGCTTTTGGAATCAAAGAACTTGGCTCATTAAAATACTTCCCTGGAATTGAATTTGCAAGGTATAAAGAAGGAATTTTTATGAACCAACGAAAGTACATCCTAGATATTTTAAAAGAGACGAGATTACTTGATTGTAAAGCTGCTGAAACACCTATAGAGCCTAACTTAAAATTGAAGCCAGCTGAACCAGAAAATGTAATGGACAAAGGGAGATATCAGCGGTTAGTGGGAAGGCTAATCTATTTATCACATACACGCTCGGATATAGCCTTTGCTGTGAGCATGGTAAGCCAGTTTATGCATTCACCTGGTCGAGAACACATGGATCGATGCTGTTGATGAGCGGATAATTTATACGCTTTTTGGCATTGTTTTTAGTATGTTTTTAGTATGTTTTAGTTAGTTTTTAATATATTTTTATTAGTTTTTATTTAAAATTCACTTTTCTGAACTTTACTATGAGTTTGTGTATTTTTCTGTGATTTCAGGTATTTTCTGGCTGAAATTGAGGGACCTGAGCAAAAATCTGATTCAGAGGCTAAAAAGGACTGCAGATGGTGTTGGATTCTGACCTCCCTGTACTCGAAGTGGATTTTCTAGAGCTACAGAGGCCCAATTGGCGCGCTCTCAATTGCGTTGGAAAGAGGACATCCTGCGCTTTCCAGCAATATATAATAGTCTATACTTTGCCTGAGATTTGATGGCCAAAATCGGCGTTCCAAATCAGCTCAAGAATTCTAGCGTTTAACGCCGGATCTGGCACAAGAATGGGAGTTAAACGCCCAAACTGGCACAAAAGCTGGCGTTTAACTCCAAGAAAAGTCTCTATACATGAAAGCTTCAATGCTCAGCCCAAGCACACACCAAGTGGGCCCGAAAGTGGATTTTTATGTCATTTACTCATCTTTGTATCTTTGGATTATTTTAGATCCTTTGATCATTTTTGGACATCTAGTCTTAGATCATTGGGAGGCTGGCCATTCGGCCATGCCTAGACCTTGTCCTTATGTATTTTCAACGGCGGGGTTTCTACACAACATAGATTAAGGTGTGGAGCTCTGCTGTACCTCGAGTATTAATGCAATTACTATTGTTCTTCTATTCAATTCAGCTTATTCTTGTTCTAAGATATTCATTTGCACCCAAGAACATGATGAATGTGATGATTATGTGACGCTCATCATCATTCTCACTTATGAACGCGT
>NC_029777.3:99522935-99523218 GCF_000817695.3 Arachis duranensis | reverse complement strand
TTTACTTGGACGACCCAGTACACTTGCTGGTTAGTTGTGCAAAGTTGTGATAAAGAGTTGAGATTGCAATTGAGCATACCATGTTGATGGCGTCATTGATGATCTCAATTTTGTGCACCAAGTTTTTGGCGCCGTTGCCGGGGAATTAAATGTCCTAACTATAGTTTCACATTTATTCCCTGCAATAACAGTGCCAAGTTTTGATCCGGCAACAACACCAAGTTTTTGGCGCCGTTGCCGGGGATTGTTCAAGTTTGGACAACTGACGGTTCATCTTGTTGCT
>NC_029777.3:99521144-99522707 GCF_000817695.3 Arachis duranensis | reverse complement strand
ATTCTTATTAAAAATTTTGAATCTCTTTATTTTCTTTTCCATATAATTTTTGAAAAATCCAAAAAAGTTACAAAGTCATAAAAATAAAAAATATTTTATGTTTCTTGTTTGAGTCTAGTGTCTCATTTTAAATTTGGTATCAATTGCATGTTTCTGTTCTTCTTGCATTTTTTGAATTCATTCATGTGTCTCCATTGATCTTCAAGTTGTTCTTGATGATTTACTTGCTCTGATCTTTAAATTCTCTTGTTTTGTGTGTTTAGTTGTTTCTCATATGCATTCTCAATTTGTTAGTGTCAGTAGTATACAAACTTTTAAGTTTGGTGTCTTGCATGCATTGGTTATTTGATTTTAGTTGCATTTTGATTATTTCTCATCATTAAAAATCCAAAAAAATTTTCAAAAGTGTGTCTTTTCTAGTTGATAATACAGAGAATTGAAGATTCAGAACATACAGCAGAGGAATTACACAGAAAAAGCTTGGTGTTCAAAACGCCCAATGAGGAAGGAAAACTGGCGTTTAAACGCCAGCCAGGGCTGGGCGTTTAACGCCCAAAAAGGTAGAGTTTTGGGCGTTAAACGCCAGAATGGATACCATTCTGGGCGTTTAACGCCAGGATGGCACAAGAGGGAAGATTTTGTTTTTAATGCAAATTTTTTTCAAGTTTCCATAATTTTTCAAATCAAATCTTTTTCAAATCATATATTTTCAAAATCAATTTCTTTCCTTTTTCAAAAAAATACTTGCTAACAATTAATGATTTGATTCAACATTTCAAGTATGTTGTCTTTTCTGTTGAGAAAGGTTTAATGTCTGAATCATATCTTTTAAATTTCTTGTTAGCCAAATCATTAATTTTAAAAATCAAATCTTTTTAAATTGCTTTTCAATCATATATTTTCAATCATATCTTTTTTAAAACCATAACTTTTCAATCATATCTTCTTAATCACATCTTTTTCAAAATAGTTTTCAAATCATATCTTTTTGATTTCTAGTTTCAAAATCTTTTTCAAAAATCACTTTATTTCTTTCTTAATCTGAGTTTTCGAAAATCATCAATCAAATTTTCAAAATTTCTTTTTAATTATTTTAAATCTTTTACTTTAATTTCAAAAAAATTCTTTCCTTCTTCTCACATCCTTCTAATTAAGGACTAACACTCCTCCACTCTCAACAATTCGAACTCCATCTCTCTTGATAAGTTCGAATTCTTCTTCTACCTCCTCCTTCTATTCTTCTTTTCCTCTGACATCTCAAGGAATCTCTATACTGTGACATAGAGAATTCCATATTTTCTTGTTCTCTTCTCTTTCATATGAGCAGGAGCAAAGACAAAAGCATTCTTGTTGAGGCTGACCCTGAACCTGAAAGGACCTTGAAGCAAAAGCTAAGAGAAGGTAAAGCACAATTCTCTATAGAGGACCTAACAGAAATCTTCAAAGAAGAAGACATGGCAGCCAAAAACAACAACAATGCAAACAATGCAAGGAAGGTGCTGGGTGACTTTACTGCACATACTCCCGACTTCTATGGGAGAAGCATCTCTATCCCTGCCATTG
>NC_029777.3:99520640-99520967 GCF_000817695.3 Arachis duranensis | reverse complement strand
AGAAGGTGAATCCCTCTATGAAGCTTGGGAAAGATACAAACAATTGATCAGAAAGTGTCCTTCTGACATGCTTTCTGAATGGAGCATCATAGTTATCTTCTATGATGGTCTGTCTGAACTGTCCAAGATGTCATTGGACAGCTCTGCTGGAGGATCTCTTCATCTGAAGAAGACGCATGCAGAAGCTCAAGAACTCATTGAAATGGTTGCAAATAACCAATTCATGTACACTTCTGAAAGGAATCTTGTGAACAATAGGACGAATCAGAAGAAAGGAGTTCTTGAGATTGATACTCTGAATGCCATATTGGCTCAGAACAAAATATT
>NC_029777.3:99517591-99520575 GCF_000817695.3 Arachis duranensis | reverse complement strand
AGAAGAAGCTTATGATCCTGAGAACCCTTCAATGGAAGAGGTGAATTACATGGGAGAACCCTATGGAAACACCTATAATTCTTCATGGAGAAATCTTCCAAATCTCTCATATAAGGATCAACAGAGACCTCAACAAGGTTTCAACAACAATAATGGTGGAAGAAACAGGTTTAGCAATGGCAAGCCTTTTCCATCATCTTCTCAGCAACAGATAGAGAATTCTAAGCAGAGCCACTCTGACTTAGCAACCATGATCTCTGATCTAATTAAAACCACTCAAGGTTTCATGACTGAAACAAGGTCCTTCATTAGAAACTTGGAGGCACAAGTGGGTCAGCTGAACTCCCTCCTAGTACTCTTCCAAGCAATACAGAAGAGAATCCAAAAGGAGAGTGTAAGGCCATCAACATGGCCAAATTTGGAGAGGAGAAAGAGGCAGTGAGCGCCAATGAGGAAGACCTTAATGGACGTCTACTGGCCTCCAATGAGTTCCCTAATGAAGAACCATGGGAATCTGAGGCTCACACTGAGACCATAGAGATTCCATTGGATTTACTTCTGCCATTCATGAGCTCTGATGAGTATTCTTCCTCTGAAGAGGATGAAGATGTTACTGAAGAGCAAGTTGCTAAGTACCTGGGAGCAATCATGAAGCTACATGACAAGTTATTTGATAATGAGACTTGGGAGGATGAACCTCCTTTGCTCACCAAAGAACTGGATGACTTGACTAGGCAGAGATTACCTCAAAAGAGACAGGATCCTGAAAAGTTCTCAATACCTTGTACCATAGGCACCATGACCATTAAGAAGGCTCTGTGTGACCTAGGGTCAAGCATAAACCTCATGCCTCTCTCTGTAATGGAGAAGCTAGGGATCTTTGAGGTGCAAGCTGCAAGAATCTCACTAGAGATGGCAGACAATTCAAGAAAACAAGCTTATGGACTTGTAGATGATGTTCTGGTAAAGATTGAAGACCATTACATCCCTGCTGATTTCATAGTCCTAGAGACTGGGAAGTGCATGGATGAATCCATCATCCTTGGCAAACCATTCCTAGCCACAGCAAAGGCTGTGATTGATGTTGACAGAGGAAAATTGATCATTCAAGTGAATAAAGAATCCTTTGTGTTTAAGGCTCAAGGATATCCCTCTGTAACCATGGAGAGGAAGCATGAAGAGCTTCTCTCAAAACAGAGTCAAACAGAGCCCCCACAGTCAAACTCTAAGTTTGGTGTTGGGAGGCCACAACCAAATTCTAAGTTTGGTGTTAAACGCCCACATTCAAACTCTAAGTTTGGTGTTGGGAGGTTCCAACATTGCTCTGAACATCTGTGAGGCTCCATGAGGGCCCACTATCAAGCTACTGACATTAAAGAAGCACTTGTTGGGAGGCAACCCAATGTTATATTTATCTATTTTCCATTGTTATTTTATGTTTTCTATAGGTTGATGATCATGTGAAGTCACAAAAATAATTGAAAAAGCAAAAACAGAATGAAAAATAGAAAGAAAAATAGTACACCCTGGAGGAAATGCTTGCTGGCGTTTAAACGCCAGTAAGGGCAGCAAATGGGCGTTTAACGCCCAGTCTGGCACCATTCTGGGTGTTTAACGCCAGAAAGGGGCACCAGACTGGCGTTTAACGCCAGAAAGGGGCACCAGACTGGCGTTTAACGCCAGAAAGGGGCACCAGACTGGCGTTTAACGCCAGAAAAGGGCAGCAGCCCGGTGTTTAACGCCAAGATTGGCAGAAGGGGCGTTTTTGCACGCCACTTGGTGCAGGGATGAGCTATCCTTGACACCTTAGGATCTGTGGACCCCACAGGATCCCCACCTACCCCACCACCCTCTCTCTTCTTCACCTATTCACCAATCACCTCAATACCTCTTCCCTAAAAACCCTTCACCTATCAAATCCCACCATTCTCTTCACCACTCACATCCATCCTTCATAAAATCCCACCTACCTCACCATCCAAATTCAAACCACTTTCCCTCCCAAACCCACCCATAATGGCCGAACCCTACCCCTCTCTCCACCCCTATATAAACCCATCTTCACCCCTTCATTTTCACACAACCTAAACACTACTTCTCCCCTTGGCCGAAACACAAAGCCCCCTCCATCTCCTATCTTTCTTCTTCTTCTACTCTCTTCTTTCTTCTTTTGCTCGAGGACGAGCAAACCTTCTAAGTTTGGTGTGGTAAAAGTATTACTTTTTGTTTTTCCATAACCATTTATGGCATCTAAGGCCGGAGAAACCTCTAGAAAGAGGAAAGGGAAGGCAAAAGCTTCCACCTCCGAGTCATGAGAGATGGACAGATTCATCTCAAGGGTGCATCAAGACCACTTCTATGAAGTTGTGGCCATGAAGAAGGTGATCCCCGAGGTTCCTTTCAAACTCAAAAAGAGTGAATATCCAGAGATTCGACATGAGATCCAAAGAAGAGGTTGGGAAGTTCTTACCAACCCCATTCAACAAGTCGGAATCTTAATGATTCAAGAGTTCTATGCCAATGCATGGATCACCAAGAACCATGATCAAAGTGTGAACCTGGACCCTAAGAATTGGCTTACAATAGTTCGGGGGAAATGCTTAGATTTTAGTCCGAAAAATGTAAGGTTGGCATTCAACTTGCCCATGATGCAAGGAGATGAACATCCCTACACTAGAAGGGTCAACTTTGATCAAAGGTTGGACCAAGTCCTCATAGACATTTGTGAAGAGGGCGCTCAATGGAAAAGAGATTCAAGAGGGAAGCCGGTTCAACTGAGAAGGCATGACCTCAAGCCTGTGGCTAGGGGATGGTTGGAGTTTATCCAACGCTCAATCATTCCCACTAGCAACCGGTCTGAAGCTACTATAGACCGGACTATCATGATTCATAGCATCATGATTGGAGAGGAAGTAGAAGTTTATGAGGTTATATCCCAAGAACTTTATAAGGTGGCAGACAAGTCCTCTACCTTGGCAAGATTA
>NC_029777.3:99516720-99517474 GCF_000817695.3 Arachis duranensis | reverse complement strand
GGAAGAACAAGCCGCCATCACTAAGGTGGACCCGTTCTTTAATCTCCTTGTCCTTTATTTCTCTATTTTTTGAATTTTTATGCTTATATTTATTTATGTTTGTGTCTTATGATCATTATTGTCTTAGTGTCTATGCCTTAAAGTTATGAATGTCCTATGAATCCATCACCCTTCTTAAATGAAAAATGTTCTTAATTGAAAAAGAGAAGAATTGCATGAATTTTGAATTTTATAACAGATTAATTATTTTGATGTGGTGGCAATACTTTGACTTCTGAATGTATGCTTGAACAATGCATATGTCTTTTGCATTTGTTGTTCATGAATGTTGGCTCTTGAAAGAATGATGAAAAAGGAGACATGTTACTGAGGATCTGAAAAATCATAAAAATGATTCTTGAAACAGGAAAAAGCAGTAAATTCAAAAAAAAAAGATTATGTGCGAAAAAAAAGAGAGAGAAAGCAAGCAGAAAAAGCCAATAGCCCTTTAAACCAAAAGGCAAGGGTAAAAATAAAGTCATGATCCAAGGCAAAAAGAGTGTGCTTAAGAACCCTGGACACCTCTAATTAGGGACTCTAGCAAAGCTGAGTCACAATCTAAAAGGTTCACCCAGTTATGTGTCTGTGGCATGTATGTATCCGGTGGTAATACTCGAAGACAGAGTGCTTTGGGCCACGGCCAAGACTCATAAAGTAGCTGTGTTCAAGAATCATCATACTTAACTAGGAGAATCAATAACACTATCTGGATTCT
>NC_029777.3:99515562-99516565 GCF_000817695.3 Arachis duranensis | reverse complement strand
ATTTTTGGAATTCATTGCATATTCTCTTCTTTTTATCTTATTTGATTTTTAGTTGCTTGGGGACAAGCAACAATTTAAGTTTGGTGTTGTGATGAGCGGATAATTTATACGTTTTTTGGCATTGTTTTTAGTATGTTTTTAGTATGTTTTAGTTAGTTTTTATTATATGTTTTTAGTATGTTTTAGTTATTTTTTATTATATTTTTATTAGTTTTTATTTAAAATTCACTTTTCTGGACTTTACTATGAATTTGTGTATTTTTCTGTGATTTCAGGTATTTTCTGGCTGAAATTGAGGGACCTGAGCAAAAATCTGATTCAGAGGCTAAAAAGTACTGCAGATGCTGTTGGATTCTGACCTCTCTGCACTCGAAGTGGGTTTTCTGGAGCTACAGAAGCTCAATTGGTGCGATCTCAATTGCGTTGGAAAGTAGACATCCTGGGCTTTCCAGCAATATGTAATAGTTTATACTTTACCCGAGATTTGATAGCCCAAATCGGCATTGCAAATCAGCTTCAGAATTCCCGGCGTTTAACGCCGGAACTAGCACAAAAGTTGGAGTTAAACGCCCAAACTAGCACAAAAGCTGGCGTTTAACTCCAAGAAAAGTCTCTACACTTATTCATAAATCACCCATAACCATTTGAATCTGCCTGACTGAGATTTACAAGATGACCATAGCTTGCTTGATACCAACAATCTCTATGGGATCGACCCTTACTCGCGTACGGTTTATTACTTGGACGACCCAATGCAGTTGCTGGTTAGTTGTGCGAAGTTGTGATAAAGAGTTGAGATTGCAATTGAGCGTACCATGTTGATGGCGCCATTGATGACCACAATTTCGTGCACCAGCTGGCCATTCGGCTATGCCTAGACCTTGTTCTTATGTATTTTCAACGGTGGAGTTTCTACACACCATGAGTATTAATGCAATTACTATTGTTCTTCTATTCAATTCAGCTTATTCTTGTTCTAAGATATTCATTTGCACCCAAGAAC
>NC_029777.3:99484205-99515500 GCF_000817695.3 Arachis duranensis | reverse complement strand
TTGACAACGGTGATGCCCAACATACAGCTTGCCATGGAAAGGAGTAAGAAGGATTGGATGAAGACAGTAGGAAAGCAGAGAGACGGAAGGGACAAAGCATCTCCATACGCTTATCTGAAATTCTCACCAATGAATTACATAAGTATCTCTATCTTTATTTTATGTTTTATTCATCTTTTAGTTATCTATCCTCCATAACCATTTGAATCCGCCTGACTGAGATTTACAAGATGACCATAGCTTGCTTCATACCAACAATCTCCGTGGGATCGACCCTTACTCGCGTAAGGTTTATTACTTGGACGACCCAGTGCACTTGCTGGTTAGTTGTGTGAAGTTGTGATAAAGAGTTGAGATCGCAATTGAGCGTACCATGTTGATGGCGCCATTGATGATCACAATTTTGTGCACCAGCTGTCTTTAGAATCCTAAGGTACTTGAAAGGGTTGCCTGGGAAAGGATTACTCTACAAAAACTATAGACATCTTCAAGTAGAAGCCTATACAGATGCAGATTGGGTTGGAAATGTCATGGATAGAAGGTCAACATCTGGGTATTGTGTCTTTGTTGGAGGAAACCTGGTTAGTTGGAGGAGTAAAAAGCAGAGTGTTGTGTCACGAAGTAGTACAGAAGTTGAGTTTAAAGCATGGCTCATGGAATATGTGAAGCACTATGGGTAGAGAAAATCCTACAAGAACTAAATGTTCCCATTTCTACACCAATAAGGTTGTATTGTGACAAAAATCTGCAATTTTTATTGTCCATAATCCAATTCTGCATGATAAAACTAAACATGTTTAAGTTGATAAGCATTTTATAAAGAAAAAGATTGAGAGAGGACAGATTTGTATCCCATATGTTTCGACCACAGAACAATTGGCAGATATTCTAACTAAAGGATTACCCAAGAAGACCTTTGATAGCATAATAAGTAAGCTGTCAATGAAGGATATCTTCAAGCCAGCTTGAGGGGAGTGTTGACTAGATCAAATCAAAATGAAATCCCTAATTTATTTCATGAATCTTTTCTATAAATAGAATTAATTATAATATCCTTTCCGGTTTTAATTTAACTTATTTTTAGGTATTTTATGATTAGAAATCTTTCCTTATTTTAAGCTAGTATTTTTTTATTTTCTAGTTATTTCTATTTCTGTAATTCCTCTATAAAGAGGATGATTTTCTATACATTTGAATATACATAATATTCAAACACTTCAAGTCAAAGTATTTTTTTAATTTCATGCTTATGTTTGCTTTGTTAAATGTCAGTTCACTAAGAAGGTATTGATGCAAGGATTTAGATTTGGAGGAATTTACAAGTTCATCAATGTGGCTGTTCCAAACTCTTCTCCTACTATTTCTTTACCTTTAGTGTTTACTATTTCTCATGTCTCTTTTGATCTTTGGCACAAAAGATTAGGTTATACAAATAGAAAAACTATTCTTAAAATTCTGACTCAATGTAATCTTGACACTTCCAGTATTAATAATAAGAGAAATTTGTAAATTGATGTGTGTGAAAATTGTGCTAAAGAAAAGATGCATAAACAAATAATACCTATAGCACAACTTTACAGCTTGTTATTTCGGATGTTTGGGTCCCTGCTTTTTACACCTCTCACTTAGGTTTTCGTTACTATGTTACCTTTATTGATGCCTACTCTAGATACACCTATCTTTATTTACTGGTTTCTAAATCTCAGGTTCTACAGGCTTTCAAGCAATTTAAATTATACATTGAGAATATAACTGAACACAAGATATGAGAATTTCAGTTAGATAATGGGAGAGAATTTAACTCTCATCAATTTACTGATTTTTTTGCATAAGAGAGCATCTTACAAAGGTTTTCTTACCCTTATACTTCAAAGCAAAATGGCATGGCTAAAAGGAAACATCGGCATCTCATTGAAATGAGATTGCTATGTTATCCAAGCATCCATGCCATTAATATTCTGGGATGAAGCAATATTAATTGCCACTTACACTATTAATCGAATACCTACTCTTGTCTTAGCAAATAAATCCCCCTATGAAGTCCTTTTTGGTGTTAAACCTGGTTACAATGGCTTTAGAATTTTTGGGAGTGCTTGCTATCCTCTTCTTCGGCCTTATAGCGAAACTAAACTAGATGATAAATCCAGTAAATGTGTTTTTATAGGTTATGATTCCAAATATAAGGGTTATAAGTGTCTTGCTTCTTGTGGCAAAATTTACACAACTAGGCATGTTCTCTTTGATGAATTTGACTTTTCTTATAATTTATTATTTCAACTTGATCATACTAATAATAGTTGTGACAGTAAATTCGATTCCTCTGTTCCAAGTATAGGTTGTCATTTCCAGAAACAGGTATATACTACTCCTATACAACACACCAATCAACCTCTTTCTGCTACTATAATTCATTCTACATCTCCTAATTTAGACACTTCTTTAGATACCCCTGTTTTTTCTATTAGTAATAACACTGCTTCTCAGCTCCAACATCATATTCCCTCTCTAGATTCTTCTACTACTAATCTAAATACTGTTAGTAATTTGTTACACTGGTATTTATTTTAATGAAAATACAGAAATACACCAGAACCGTAAAAGATAACAAAGGAATTTCGAGAGTCCTCTTCTTTCCAGCCTAGGCCTTTCCAAATCTTTTTCTACCTCTCACCTAATCAGCTCCTCCTTTTATTGCCTTCTCTCAAATTAATTATCATAATTAGCATTCAACTCCTACGATTACGCCTCCTAGATTCTCTCGTCTGATTAATCCAATCATCAATTATTGTCACTTATGATTACACATTTCTCCTGCCCTATTATTTCTCCCTTTTCTTTATTGCTTCTTCTAGAATAATGATACGGTAAAAGGATTATTTTCTTCCCATTTTTTGCTGCCTTTGCTGCTCTCTCTCTCTCTCTCTCTCTCTCTCTCTCTCTCTCTCTCTCTCTCTGATCCAAGATTGGTCACTCTAAACCAAAAATATATGCAGTTTTTAAATCTGTCACAGCTTCTTTAGAAAATCCACCAAAATTTTCATCTATAGCCTTAACCATCCCCCAATGGAAACAAATTATGCAGAAAGAATTTGATGCATTATTGCAAAGAACAAACACCTGGACACTAGTTTCTAGACCTCAGTATTGTAAAGTGATAGAAAGTAAATGGATATTTACCATAAAAAAAGCTCCCTAATGGTATTGTTCAGAAATACAAAGCTAGATTGGTAGCCCAGGAGTATTACCAATCTGAAGGTTTTGACTTTGAACAGGTCTATAGTCCAATTATTAGACAAGCAATAGTTAGATTAGTGTTAAGTATGAATCTTTCCAAAGACCGGATAATTAGACAACTAGATCTTAACAATACTTTTTTAAATGAAAACTTGAATGAAACTATCTATATGTCACAACCATTTAGTTTTGAACAGGATGCTGCTACTCATGTATGCAAAGTCAACAAATCTCTTTATGGTCTCAAACAAGCACCAAAGGAGTGGTTTCTAAAACTTAGTACCACACTACAATCCTTTGGCTTTCAAATTACAAAATCTGATATCAGTCTGTTTATTAAACGTGGTTCAAATGATCTAATTTACATCGTATACTATGTTGTTGACATTATTATAACCGGTAATAATGCTATTGAAATTGACAATATGATTCTTAAGTTGAACAACACTTTTACATTGAAAGATTTAGGACCACTTTCATATTTTCTGGGTATTGAGGTTCACAGGAATAATACTGGTCAACTCCACTTATCACAGACTAAATATATAATTAATTTAATTTTGAAATTAGGCATGAGTGAGGCAAGTGCTATGCCTACTCCTATGATTTTTGCTTTACAACTTTTGTTTACAGGTCAGAACGATTTGAGGATCCTAAATTATTTAGTTCTGTTGTTGGCACACTGCAATATATTACTATAATAAGACCAGATTTGAGCTTTGCTGTTAGCAAAGTAAGTCAATTTATGCACTCACCACTATTGACTCACTGGAAAGCAGTAAAGAGAATCTTGAGATACCTTTAAGGAACTAAACATCATGGCTTAGTCTATCACAAATGTACAGATTACAAGTTGTATGGATTTTTTTATTCGGATTGTGCAGGAGACTTGGAAGATCGAAGGTCAGTCTCTAGTTATTGTGCATTCTTTAGTACTAATCTAATCTCATGGTCATGCAAAAAGCAAATTACTATCAGCAAGTCCTCCACTGAAGCTGAGTTTTGGAGTCTTGCTGCAGGTGAGGCTGAATTTGTCTGGATCAAGAACCTTCTTTTAGAGTTACAGATTGATGTGCCTACAATTCCAGCTATTTACTGTGACAATTTAAGCATTGTGTTTTTCACAGCCAATCCAGTATTACATGATAAGACAAAACATTTTTAATTGGAGATTCAATTCGTTGGAGACAAAGTCAATTCGAAACAACTATAAATTGTCCACATACCAGAGATTAAGCAAATAGCTGATATACTTACCAAAGTCCTTTCAACCTCATCGTTTGAAAAACTTAAGACCAAACTTAGAGTTGTTTCTTAACACAACTTGAATTTGAAAGAGGTTATTGAGGATTTAAAAGAAAAAGTAGAATAACAAGAAGGAGTTAGAAGTAATTTTTTGTTTTAGCTAGTATAGCAGTTCTATATATTAGAAGAGAGAGTTATGACTTGGTTTGATATCTTCTATTCACTCATATACAACCCTAATAGTTTAGTGCACTATTATTCAAATTAATCTTCTCAGATTTAATATACTCTTCTCGGCTTTATTATCTTTTGGGTTTTAGCTCTCTGTTATAAATTTTTTATTCATTCCTTGTTCTCTGAGCTTCTGTACTTGACCTTCTATAGTAACAAAGGCTGGTTGACTTTTGATGTGGGTTGACTTTGGCTTGAATCAATGTACTCACTCAATTCTTCGTTTGCTTTACCCCATAAAACAGCATAAAACCCAATTGATATTATTACTCCTCCAACAACACTGCAATACAAAAACAGATGCAAATGTCAAAGGATTAATACCATGTCTTAACATATTCCAATTTTTCAATAGTTAAATCTTAACAAAGAATCAAAGGGATTGATTTCCATACATGCCCAAATATAGTGGATCACCAAGAAATATAACACTGAAAGCAGCAGCTATGACTATAGACACAGGCTTGAAACTTGATATATATACAGGGCCTTTAATATGGATACCCCATGTATGGACCAAACTGCTTAGGCCTGTGCAAAAGAATCCCTGCATATAGAATGAAATTTCAGTTAGAATTTCATTTTTTATTTTTTAGGACTTATAATTTATCCAACAAAATTGATATTTCTCAGAGTACAAAATGGCGACTAATGTTATATCTGGTTTTATAATCCAACCACTTAAGTTTGATTCATCTAATAGTAAGCACACAGGTGCAGATATGAGAGTCCCACACAAGTTGTAAAAGAACACCACAATAATCTCTGCTGGATAGTCTTTGATCACATTGGTCTGTTTCAAACAACAACAAAAATAAATTATATTAGTTTCTTTAAATTTTTAATATCTAAATCGGTCTTTACAAAATTTTTATGTACACAATTTGATATTCAACAAATTTTAATTGTCAAATCAATTTTTGATTTTTTTTTGTTAGACAAATCAATTTTTATATAAAATTTTAATAAAAAATAGACAAATCAATTTTTTTCGTTATTTAATAAAAATATATAACTGTCTTTAAAAAAAATTTAAATTCTCATATCAGTCTTTTTGTATAGAGAAATAATCTGATATAAAAATTAATTTGTCTAACAAAATAAAAATATAAAAACTAATTTAATTATTAAAATTTATCGAAAACTAGAATATCGGATTAAAATTTTTTTAAAGATTAATTTGGAATAATACTGTGTCCTACATATGACTTGGTATTTAAAGTTATTGTTTAGATTACATTCATATTAGTATAATACCTGAACAATATACCAAATTGGAACCAAAATAAACTCAATGGCAATAAGGAAGCCTCCAAGAACCCAATTTTGGTGGGGTGATGAGTCCTTTAGAAAATCTACATGAGGTGACTGGTGTGGTGATGATGAAGCTGTGATCAATGTTGGACCCTTGTAGAGAACAACTATGAGTGCACCTAATATTGATACTAAAGAACCCAAGATTTTGGCCTGAGTGCTCCAACTTTTTGGAGAAATCTTCTCCATCCTTCAATATACAAGGAGCAACAAAGTGGTTAATAACAAACGGAAAAGTATAAGTAACCAATAACATTGGTAAACGATGTGAACAATAGATATACTGAATGTTTATTTTATTAGGTGTGCGGATAATTATTCTAATATTAAAATTTAGGTGGATAATTTAAAAGTATAATGTATTTTTATTTTATTAATATTGTTCATTTTATTCAAAAAAAATTATTAGTTACCTAACATTACTCGTAACATAATCATATATGACATATAATGATATAAATGCGCAGTCAACAACAAATGCAAAAACAATAACTTAATTACCAAACATATTCCCAAGGTATTTGTAATAACGATTTGATATTCATATACAGATTGTGAAAAAGTTTGTAAAATAATGAGATATAAGAATAATTTTTATTAAATTTATAATGTTTATTATGGGTGAATCCAATAATTTTAATTTAAAATAATTAATAAATTTTTATTTTTTATCTTAAAATATATATATATATCTTGAGACAGGAAAACAAAATAGTGAAGCAAAAGAAGAGAAATATGTCTTGCATACTCTGAAATCTCCACTATTATGCCAAACGTTAACACTTTAGCTGGCTGAGTGTGCATGTTACATTACAGGTGTTATATTTGGTGTCTAGATTAGTGTATATATTCCCATGTGATTACTACTTTCTAAAACAATATTTATTTTCTTTATTCGTCTTTTCGTTTTCTTTTATAATACACCGACACTGACACTAATACAGGACACAATATGACACAGAATACATCGATATACGAATTTTAAAATTTTACATAATACGTGGACACGCATACATATAAAATATAAAGTCTTATTTAAATAAATCATAATGATATTTAGATATTTTATTGATATTAAAATAAAAATTAAATTTTTTAATTATTTTTAATGACTTATTTTAATTATATCAACTATTTAAAATATTTTTTTGTTTTAATAAATAAGAATATATACTATATCTAAATTTATTTTAAAAATATATGTTAAGAATAAGATTGGACACGCTGATACATGATGGTATTTAGATGTGTCCAAACGTATCCAGAAATTTTTTTTTTATTTTCTATTAAGACACAGTTGGACACAACAGACACGTGTGTCAAACGAATATCGACAAGTGTTGTATCCAAAATATGTCAGATATACGAACACGACAACTCAACAAAATGTCCGTACTTCCTAGGTATTCTTACCAAGTTGGAATCCACAATGAAATTAAGTACACACATCCCTTGATATCTAGACCACCATTAATTTTTTTTTCTGATCTTGTACAAAATTGCAACAAAAAACATGAAAGATGGCAAAACGTTGATAAAAGAAATTAAAAACAAAAAAAAATGATAGAAAGATAGAATTAAATAAAATGTTATCATATATATGTTGTTTGCATCACATGTAAATTTATTTGAATTTAAACATTCACCAAATCCATTAATAATAAAGAGAACAGATAAAAAGAAAATATATAAAAAACGAATTAATAGATCGGAATCCAAATTGGATATAATATAAAATTGGTATTAAATAAATACTATTTTTGATGTGGAAATAGCTATCATGATGATGAGAAATAGAATAGCTAAAGCCAACCGCTATATATATTATTTATTCAAGTATTTTTATGCTGGCGGGGTCCAAATTGATTGCAATCATAAAGCATATTCTATGAGAAATCATTTGATTTATCAAACTAAGATGTGACATACAAATAAAATTAGCGGCATCATTCATCCAACTTGTTAGGCTATGTATTAGGTGAGTTAGTGAGTAATAATGATATCTTCTCAAATAAACTATTGTTTATCAATAAATTATAAATATTTAATATAAGGTGGTAGTTCTGAATCTTCTGAAAATAAAAAGAAGAGAGATGAGTCATGAGCTATTTTCAATTGAAGGAGGTCTTTTAACGTGCAAAATCAAAGGCTCGTACTGTCGTACATTATTTATTTATTTATTTATTTTTATAATATCTTATAATACCAAAAACATAAAAACAATAAAATAAGGGTTAAATACATTTTAAAATTTTTAAACTATTTTGTATCATGTGCACTTAAACTTTTTATTTTTAAAGATTGTGCCTATTAATCCCCGTGAACTTTTTTAAAACAAATTTGTTATAAAAAAATATTATATGCACATGAAAAAATAAGCTATTAAATATATGAATTATTTTATATATCTTAACTATATATGTGATTGATTTTTTTATATGCAGGTAGTATTTGTTTATTATATTGATATTTTTATATTTTGATAACAAACGTAATACATATTTAACAAAAGTTCAAAGAATCAAATTTATGAATCTAGAAAAGGTTCGATCTCAATTTGCACATAACTATTATATTTTTTTGTGGCTAAAATTTATAAGATAATGCTATTTAAACAAAGATTTATCCTTATTAAATAACTATAAAATTTATTATATCTTCAAATTTAGTATTATGTAACAAAATATAAAAAACAAGTTTCATAATAACTTGATAGAATTATAATCATCCCTAATTTTAAAAGTGAAATTATATATATATAACCATTTACGTCACTCCAATTATTAAGTTTCCTCGACAAATAGTTGTATAAGAAAATTGACAAAAAAGCATTGGGAGAATCCTAAGAACCTGAAAAAGACTGCAAGGATGAAGGTAAAAGCCGGAATAAGGTTGCTAAGAGCAGAGAAGAGAGTTGGTGAAGTGTATTCAAGTCCTTTGTATCCACTCAGCTGTGCTACAAATCTGTCACAGTACTCAACAATTGATTAAAAACAAATTCAATTGGGAAAACAAAGCATGATTAGGGTCTTCTATCTCTTCAGCCTTACCCAATGGTACCAAGGAGAAAAATTCTTAAGACGAGAGAAACATTGAATGGAGGAAGCCCTCTTGACCTAATTCATAATATAAATAGTTCATCATCACTTGTAACAAACAAACATGTAGTAGTTATGAAATGTAATGATTGAGCAGCGTACCATTGGAAGACGAAGGGGAGAGGGAGAAAAAGAAAAAGAGTGGAGAGAGCGAAAGAATAAACGATGAAGGCATAGTAACTGAATCCCTTGAGAGTGGCTTGCTTGAAAAGAACGTTGACACCCACGTTGGTACACTCAACTGCAACCATTGCACAGAATGGAACTACTTCCCTGTAACAATACCTCCCTGACTCTGCCATCTCTCCCTCTCTCTCTCTCACTCTCTTAGACTTTCACACATGGAATATATTTGTCGAACATGTGTGCGTTTCTCAAACAACGCTTCAAACTTTTATTACAGTATTTTTTGGGTTGATTTTTTTTTTGTGACTATTTTTTTTGGGTTGATTTAATTTGCACAATGTTATTTTATTATCTAAACAATTATTAAAATTTATTATTTTTATCAATTAATTAGTTATTAATATTTAAAAGAATGAACTAAAATATATTATTAAACAAGTATAATTACTCGTACCATACACGTGATAAGATTGAAATTATAATTTTAAATTATTTTTTTAAAATTATTTTAAATTATAATAATTTGATTAATAAAAAAGTAACATGTTATACGTTGTTTGTTTTTTTAATCGAGTGTTAATTGGATTAACTCTAAAATAATTATTAATCAGTTTTAATAATCTACTTTTTTCAATAAATCAGACATATATACTAAATGTGATCACAAATAATATAATAATAGTTAAATCTACCAACAAATATATTGGCTATTAACACACTATAAAAAAAATTAAATATAAAAGACAATTAGCACTTATAAATCTATAAAATCGTACTATCTTTGATTCGTGCAAGGGTTTATTTATCAAATAAACTTAAAATATGAACAAAAAATATTTATAAAATGGACCTAGCATTATTCGAAAGAATCATTAAAATAATCAACTTACCATATTATCTATGAGAACTATTTCTACGTAAGTCGTCTTGTTTTTGTCAAATTTAGATGGGACTTTCCATAACCTTATATATTAATTTTGTTAAATAACTCTCTCTCTTATATATATATATATATATTACGATAGTTTTTCTTAATATATATACATATACATAAATAATTCTATACATATACATAAATACAAAAAATATATGAATTATATTTTGTTAAACTCTATGTTATTGGTTATCAAAAATATTTAAATCACATATATTAGTTATTTTTTGTTATAATTATTTCGTTTTATATATATGATTATTTTTTATTCTACAATCGTGTAATAATTTTTTATTTTTTATATTCATTTATATTCCTCAATTTCGACCCATTCATACGCGTATTAACAGTTTTTTTCTAATAGTGATGTTTTAATTTTTTGTTTTCCTCTTTTCGTGTATCTTTCTTATTTTTTTAAAATAGTGATGTTTTAATATTTTTTTCCTTTTTTTAAATACATTTTTTTTAATAATTACATTACTAATCTGAAATATAAAATAAAAAAATAGTGATACATATATCCAAGAAAAAAAATAAACTTAAAAATAAAAAAAGATATTTATATTAAAAAATATAAAAAAAATATATTGAAAAAGAATAGTCTTAATATATAAATTGAGTTAACAATTTAAATTTTTCTAAAACTAATTTAATCAAATACCAATATTAGAAATAAATTACTTAAATAATATTTAATCTATTCTAGTCCTTAGACACGTATAGATTAGAGTCATTCTCGTAACGACAACTAACTAAAACAACATCGTAAGTTCGAACATTTAGAATTCGTGTAAATTCAGATCATTCCCTTGTTCTTTAAAATCCTTCTATATTCCTGATAGAGTTGAATCGCAATTCCTTTTATGGAAAAAGATTTAAGGAAGTGACTTTGATGTGTTGGAGACCAAAATTCGGAAGTCACTATTTATATTTGAGTGTGACATCCATTAAACCCGTATGGCCAAATAAAATAGTATCTCTGATTTTATTCTCATTTAATTCTAAATCAAAAGTAATAATGATTTATTTAATTTAACATTTCTGATAATAAAGACTATTATATAAGTCATTTAATATAAAATAGCTTAATTTACGATTATAATTAATATATGTATTGTCCATAAATAGATTAAGAAACAATAATTTCGTAAAAAAATAATCATTTAATTTGAATTACAATTAATTGATTGATAGAAATTATAATAAATTGTATGATATTTAAATAATTAACCAAATCAATCAGTTGATATAATTAATTTATTATAATAAATTAAATTTAATGAGTTAAAAGAAATAAATAAAAACCACCATCAGAAACATACCACGACAATTTTATCATTAAGTACAAAAATTCAATTTTTATATAATAGAATAGATATTTACAGATTATTATATTAAACACAGACTAAAAAAAACACACTAAACAAAATAAAAGTATCAATGGTAAAATATAACCTAAAAAATTACTTAAATTCAAAAAGAACCTTTATGAATTATAATAAATCTATGTATGAGAAGTAAAAGTAAACTAAATAATTAAAAATAAAGTAAAAAGAGCAATTAAAAAAAGTAAAAGAAGATAGAAAAGATAATGTGAAGAGTAGATAAAAAATGTATTGCAATAGAAGATTAATATAATTAATTAATACAAATGATGAAAGAAAAAAATTAAAATACGATCTTATTAAAAAAATTTCAAAAATAATATTTTAAAAAAGAACCTATGAATTAAATTTTATAAAAATATTATAAAAAATTTAAATTATCTTTAAATAAAATAATAATACCCTTAAGAATTATTAATCAAAATAAATAAAAAAGAATTAATATAAAACAAAATCATAGAAAAATATTAGCAAAATTAAGATACAAAAATAAAAATAAAAAATTACAAATACTTTACCTGAAGTACAAAATAGAAAAAGGAGAACAAATATATATAAAATAATAAGATGATAAATGAATTAATTGAGTTCATTTATTTCATTGCTTTATATATTATTTATTAATTAATTTAATATTTATTTCGATCAAATTAAATAATAAATTAGTTATAATTAATTTGGTTTAATGAATCAAATAAAATTTAAAATAATTTGATATTTAATTACTCTAATTAAATTAAATATTTGAAGTTATAATTAATGTAATTTAATGTATCAAATAAAATATTAAATGATGAAATATTTATCCTAATCAAATCAAATTATATAATTATTTAGTTATAATTAATACAATTGAATGAATCAAATACATTAAATTTAAAAAATAATTTAATTAATTGGTGTCTTAAGGACACATTTTAAAAATATTTATTTTTTAACAACTTTTTATAAAATATTTTTTATAATTTTTTAACCTATAATCTAAAGGCACAGTTATATTAACCCATTAAAAAGTACTTAATTAGTTAATACAAATAATTAGTATAATTGATTTAGTTCAATAAATTAAAAAATAAATGTAAAAGCTAAGGAAGAGATAAAGAAAAAGTGAAATTAGAAAAACGTATAGCCATTAAAAAGCAATAAAAAAGATACACATTATAACATAAACTATCTAAAAAGATACATATTATAAATTTATATATCATATTATAATTTTAACTCAACTCTTTAAACACATTATAACATAAACCATCTAAAAAGATACATCAAATTAACAAATATCACATAGATCGTCACAACATACATACACTCTAAATTGTCACGATATTTCAAATAAAAAGAGCGTCAATACAGAGAAATCAATGAATATCACTAAAATAAAGAGCAACAAAGAGACACACAAAAAAATAATAATAATAAAGAGAATCAATAATAACATTAACATATATATCACATACACGAACAATGTATATATTAATTGTGAATCACAAAAAAAGACAATATATATATATATAAATAGATAGTATTGAAAAAATAAACTAATTATATTAATTCATATATTTTATTATTATATTTATTATTTATTAAATAATTTGATATTTATTCCAATCAAATCAAATAATTAATATAATTAACTAAATTAATTAATTGATATAATTAATTATAATTAATTAATTCATATAAATTATAATAAATGATGAGATTTGAATGTCTAATCAAATTAATTAATTGATATAGTTAATTAATTATAATTGATTTGCTTTAACGAATTAAATAAAATAAATCAGGAAACACCTCAAGAGTAAGCTACATCAATTTTATCATTAAGTGCAAAAATTCGATTTTTATATAATAGAATAGATAGATAGATAGAATAGATAGATAATAAAGATATTTTCTTAAATTAGTATAATTATACATTATTCATTAAATATTAATTGTAATATTGTAATATAATTATAATAAAATATTTTTCTAAAATAAATTTATTTAGAGAAATATAAATTGGTTATTAATAATCGGTGCTATTATCATATAATTATCATATTATTATTATTATTATTAATATAATTAAAATAATTAAAAATATTTTCAATTGATAATGGATAAGTAATTTAATAATGCATTAAATATTGATTTTATATAACTATAATAATGATATTTTTTTAAATTAGTATAATTATACATTATTACTTAAATGCTAATTATAGTATAATTATAATAAAGATATTTTTATAAAATAAACTTAGAAGAAAAAATAGTGCATCCATTTTGGCAGAAAAATAGATTCATGAAGAATCGACACTTTACTTCTATTAGTTGGGGAAAAACCCAATTTTAATATATTAAGTAGATTCTATTATATCTTACTAAACATGTAACACCCTACCATACAGAGTCTTATACTTAAGTCATAATTTAGAGATGGCAAGGTATTACGACCTCTAAAATAAAAATTTAGTACGAGTAATATTGTGAAAAATGATTATAACTAAGCCTTTTTAAGAAAAAGGGGTAAAACAAAATTCGTAACTTGAAAGCGCAACACTTCGATCGATAACGTAACGAACAAGGATAAACCAACGCGAGATTATATACATACAAAAGAGTGTCAAAAACGAGAATATCAAACCTCAAAATCCAGTTACGAAGATAACCAGTCCGAGTATAGCAACATATATATACAAGTAAATAAAATAAGGAAACCCCAAGAAAATCCAAAGGGACACAAAGACAGAGAACCTATTCTCCAAAATCTCCTATAAGAGGAGTCATCACAGTTTATATTATTTAGTGGAGAAAGAAGTATCTAAGTGATGCGTGACCATCTTGTCTATCTTTTCCTAGTGAATTTGCACTTAAATTGTTGAGTTTAATTAAGAATTAATTATATTCTAGCCACTATGGATGCTATTTTGAGTCTTGGGCAATTTTATCTATTTCAGGTAGCATTCGACAGAATTTGATAGAGTTTCTGCAGCACAAGAATCGAAGGAGATGGTTGAGAGGAGCGACGCGCACGCGTGCCTGATGCGTGCGCGTGATCTGGAAGTATCCATGGCGACGCGTATGCGTGACTGTTGCGTATGCGTGATTTGAAGATTTGCTCAGCGACGCGTTCGCGTGACCGACGCGTCCGCGTGACTTGTGAAGAAGACCAGTGACGCGTACGCGTGACGTGCGCGATCTGCAAAAGTTACAAAAATCGCTGACGTGGATTTTGGGCCGCGTTTTGACCCAGTTTCTGGCCCAGAAAATATAGATTGGAAGCTGCAAAATTGACAATCAAGTGGTCCCCACCCATCAGCTGAAGACTTGTTAATTAATTCGAATTTAAATTCAAATCTTATCTTTTAGGAAAAGATATTATTTTTATTTTTTAGATAAATTAGATTTTAAATCTATTAGGATTAGTGATAAAGAGGAACTCTGTACATTTAGACAGAATACACATATTGTTACCAGAACCCTTATTTTTCTTCTCTGAACTATAAACAACTAATCCTCCATTGTTAAGGTGAGGAGCTCTGTCTATTTTCATGGATTGATTCGTTTGATTTTTTTAATTTAATTCATGTCTTGATTTATATTTAAATAGTTATTTTCGTTCTTTATTTTATGAATATGGGTGGAACAGAAGTATGACCCATATTCTAATTGAGTTCTTGTAAAACTTGGAAAAGCTCTTTACTTGAACAACAGCTTGAAAACATATTATACTGAATTTTTAATTGTTTGTATTTAATGGGATACGTGACATATAATCCCCTTATTTGTGGATAATTAGGATTCTTTTGGCATATAAACTAGAAATTGATCATCACCCTCTAATTAGAATTAATTGACCAAGGAATTGTCAATTAATGAATTTTAGAGGAGACTAGAAAGGTCTAAGGAATTAGGGTCTAGTCACATATAGTTTGCCACAAAATTAAATCTTGCATGATTAAATTAATTAGTAATAAAAGTTAATCCGGAAAATAGATAACTCTGAAACCTTAATTGATTTCTCAATACTCTATTCTCAACTTATTTATTTGCCTGTCTTTAATATTCCAAATTTGCTGTTTAATGCTCTTAGAATATCTCAAAACCATTTTCTACTTGCCTAACTAAGTTAATCCTATCAAACACTATTGTTGCTTGATCCATCAATCCTCGTGGGATCGATCCTTACTCACGTAAGGTATTACTTGGTACGACTCAGTGCACTTGCCGATTAGTTTGTGGGTTGTAAAATACCGCACCAAATTTTTGGCGCCGTTGCCGGAGATTGATAGTGATTAACAACTATTAGTTGTTTGATTGCTTAGATTAGGCATTTAATTTTTAATTTTATTAAAAATATATTTTAAAAAAATTTCAAAAAAAATTTCAAAAAAATAATTTTTCTCTTATTTTACGTGAACCCCCCTCCTCTGTTTCGTTTTAATTTTTTTTATTACTTGATTTTCGAAAAAAAATATATTTTAATTAAATTTTAAATTTTCAAAAAAAAATTTCGAAAAAAATAAAATTTTAAATAAATAAATAGCACTAATATCTTTCTTAATTTCTTAAATTAAGTTTGGTGTGACCTGGTTATTTGTTCTATTTATTTATTTATTTAGTATTATTTTTATTTCTTTACACAGGTTACCTCACTGGGAATTCTCTGCACTCTGACGTAGAGATTCCCATTCTTTCTTGTTTTCTGGTTGTTTATGCGCAGGAACAGAGACAAAGAACATCTCTTAGACTTTGATCCTGAACCTGAAAGGACTTTCAGGCGGCGTTTACAACAAGCAAGACTTTACAAGGATGCAGAATCCACTATAGATCCAAATAATACTGAGAATGTCAATGCAGCAAACCCGAATGGGGATAAACAATAAAGGAGAGTACTTGGTTCTTTCTCCACTCCTACAGCAGATCTGTATGGAAAGAGCATTGTGGTACCTCCTATAGTTGCAAATAACTTTAAGTTGAAGCCTCAACTGGTCACTGTAGTGCAACAAAACTGCCAGTATCACGGCCTTCGCCATGAAGACCCAAATCAATTTATCTATAGTTTTCTGCAAATTTGTGATACTGTGAAGACAAATGGAGTAAACCTTGATGTGTACAAACTCATGCTCTTCCCGTTTGCTCTGAGGGATGGAGCAAAGCTATGGCTAGATTCCCAACCCAAGGAGAGTTTGCATACTTGGAACAAGGTGGTTACTGAGTTTCTCACTAAATTTTTCCCACCAAAGAAGCTGACTAAGCTTAGGGTGGAAGTTCAGACATTCAGACAGAAGGATGGTGAGACTCTGTATGAAGCTTGGGAGAGATATAAGCTACTAACTAGGAAGAGACTATTGAGCTGATTGAATTGGTTGCAAGCAACCAATATTTATACTCCTCTAACAGGACCCCTGTGAATTTTGAAACCCCTCAAAAGAGAGGCGTGTTGGAAGTAGAAGCTATTAATGCTCTTCTCGTTCAGAACAAGCTGATGTCTCAGCAAATAAATCTACTTACTCAACAGATGGGTGGCATGCAAGTCTCAGCTATCAACAACCAAAACCCACCACAGGAAGTCTCCTATGACATGGCAGGTAACTCTATGCAAAATGATAATTATGATTTTGCTCAACCTTCTTTTGAACAGGTGAATTACATGGGGAGTGGTCCCAGGAATCCCAACAATGACCCATATTCTAAGACATACAACCAGGGATGGAGAAATCACCCAAAATTTGGATGGAGGGATCAACCTCAGAGACCTCAAAACTTCAACAATAATTCTCAGGGCGGTTTCCAACAGAACAATGATTTGGAAGCAATATTGACAGGTTTTAGACAGGAAACTAGAGCATCCATCAAGAACCTGGAGACTCAAATGGGTCAAATAGCCACCAGAGTTAATGAAATTGATCAGAGGACCACTAATAGCCTTCCTGGTAACACAATTCCAAATCCAAGAGAGGAATGCAAGGCTATCACCATGATAAGTGGACAAGTGGTAAGTACAGAAGCATAAGTTATGCAGGAAACCAGAGCCTCCATTAGAAATTTAGAGGTGTTAGTGGGCCAACTGGGGAAGCAAATACTTGAGAGGTCTGCAAGTACATTTCAAGGTGATACAGTGGTGAACCCAGGAGATGATTGCAAGGTTATTCAATTGAGAAGTGGTAAAGTAGCTAGCTCTGAGACCAAGGCCAATGAAGAGCTAGTTGAAAAGGAAGCTCCGGAAGAGAAGAAGGAAGAAGTAGAGCACGCCCCTCCAAAGCGTGCAGACAACCCATTCCCAGACTCTCTTGACACTTATCCTACATTGCCAAAGGCTCTGAGTACAAACCTAAGATGCCATATCCTCAAAGACTTCAAAAGGAGACCAAGGACAACCAGTTCTCAAAATTCTTGGAAATCTTCAGAAAGTTACAAATCAATATTCCTTTTGCTGAAGTTTTGGAGCAAATGCCTATCTATGTCAAGTTCATGAAGGAGCTGTTGTCAAAGAAAAAGCGTTTAAATGGAGATGAGACAGTAGTCCTGACTAAAGAATGTAGTGCTGTCATTCAGAATAGCTTACCAAGGAAGATGCCAGATCTAAGGAGCTTTCAAATTCCATGCACCATTGGGAGCACAACCTTTGAGAAAGCCCTATGTGATCTGGGGACAAACATAAATCTAATGCCCTTATCTGTGATGAAGAAGCTGCAAATCCAAGAGGCACAATCCACAAAGATAGCATTACAGATGGCAGACAAATCTATGAAGCCTGCATACGGATTAGTGGAGAATATCTTGGTCAAAGTGGGTAAATTCTTCTTCCCAGCAGACTTTGTGATTCTTGACACGGGGGAGGATGAGAATGCCTCTATAATTCTGGAAAGACCATTCCTAGCCACTGGAAGAGCTCTAATTGATGTAGAAGTAGGTGAATTAGTGCTTAGAGTGCATAATGAGCAACTGATCTTTCATGTCTTCAAAGATATACATCCAACAGGTGAAGAAGAGAGGTGCATGCAGGCTGAGCTTATTGATCTAAACCTTTAAAAACCCCCTGATGATGCACAGCAGAATCTGCAGCTCAAACCTCCCTGGGTAATAGTCAATAAAATTCCTCCTGATATCAAACCTAAGTTTGGTGTTAAGAATGCATCATCTACCAAGGAGGAGGTTCCCAAAAAGAAGAAAGTACCCAAAGGATAGAGAAACAAAAAGATCCCTACTGAAGGTTTCTCCCCAGGAATGAAAGTGGTGTTGACCAGCAATCCATCATGGGTTTATACAGTAATCAGAATCCTCTCTCTGGAGCATATTGAGCTACGTTATGGAGACACAGGAAAGAAGTTCAAAGTAAGGGGTGAAGAGCTGAGTCCCTATGATCCTCCTCCTTAGAAGAGCTGACCGTCAAGCTAGTGACGATAAAAAAGTGCTTGTCGGGAGGCAACCCGATAAATTCGTATCCTTAGCTATTTTTTTTGTAGTAGTAGTTTTCTTTATTGAGTTCTTACTAATTTTCTGATTATGCAGCTATGTTATTCCAGGAACCGAACACCTCAAGTTAAAAAAATGGAGAAAGAGCACACAACGCGCAAGCGTCAATGACGCGTACGCGTCAGATGGATGTGTGTGAAAAATAAATTTGATAGAGAGTTGCGCAGGAGTGGCGCCAGAATGGAGCCTTTCGCACAAACGACCCACGCGTACGCGTACCCCATGCGTGCGCGTCGTTTGCACTTATCGCCATCCACGCGGGCGCGTCATTGACGCGAATGCGTGACCAGCAAATTCAACATAAAAGAGTGTTCAGGCAAAGAGTTGTGCTGGCTTGGGGTAGGAAGTGTGCTAAAAGCACAAGTTAGAGCACGCGGACGCTTGAATGACGCGTTCACGTTAGTCGCACATATGGCCATCCACGCGAGCGCGTGCATGACGCGAACGCGTCGTATGAAAAATTGGCTCCCAAGCCATGTAAACAGAGAGTCGCGCGGGTGTGCAGCTGGCTTCGTGCAAATTGCGCAAAATCCAGGGCACGCAGACGCGTGCCTGACGCTAATGCGTCATTATGATGAATGCGCGACCCACACGTACGCGTGCCGTACGCGCACGCGTCGCTTGCGCCGCCCAGTTTTATTTTTCTCTTTCTTCCAATCCTAATTCTCTCTTATTCTTTTATCCTTTTATTTTTCTCTCCTCATAATATTCGTCGCTTCTATTTTCAGTTCTTCTTTGCTTGAGGACAAGCAAACCTTTAAGTTTGGTGTTGTTGGACGGTGCGCTTACTGGTTTTCTAGCACAAAAGGGAGGCGAATCATCTTCACTGAGGAACACAACCTGAAGAATTAAGTGACCGCTATGATAACTAAGGTGGTTGAGTTCCTTTCATTTTTATTCCTCCCCTCTTTTTCTATGTTAAGTTACGGTTTTCTGCTATTTTACTTTGTCTGTTGCATGATCCTTTATTAGTTAGAATCCTAGGACTAGTTTAGTTTTCTTTTAATTGCTTTAATGCTGAAAAGATGTTTCATGTACCACTCACTGAACTTGAATCTAAAAAGAAAAGAAAAAGAAGTGATGTATTGCATGAAAAATTGAGTTAATTTTAAGAATAGTCTAATTTACTTAAAGGTGGTGGTATTTTCTGTGATTTTTGAATGCATGATATGAACAGTTCATATTTGAATTTGAATCAAGGGATGTTAATGTATAAGGAACAGGAATTTAGAGAATTATTATGACTTCTCTGAAATACTAGAAAAGTTTAATCCTTGAAGCAAAAGAAACAGCAAAAAAAAATTATAAATAAAAGCAAGGTCCAAGGCTCTGAGCATCAATGACTAGGGAGGTCAGACATGATTAAAAGCTCAAAGAGTTGTTTCCCTAGTTATATGCTTGTGGTGTGACTGTGTCAAGTAATCTTTGAGACAGAACACTTAGAGTCAAGACCAAGTGCATTTAACAAGAGTATGCAAAAGGCTTTGAGCACCATTGTTTGGGAGTAACTGAAAGAAAAATCAGAACTCAAAGAGAGTTTCCCAGTTAAGTGCTTATGGTGTTTCTGTGTCAAGTAACTCTTGAGACAAAACATTTAAAGTCACAGCTAGGCTCAAAGTGCAAAGTACCAAAGAAAAAATAAATTAAAGTAAATTTTGCTATGTTCAAGGATTAAACTTAAATATAAAAGATTAGAGAATTCATAATATTATTCGGATTCTAATTCCGAATGACATTAACATTCTTCTGATTCAAAGGAGAGTCAGATGCCAAACCTATCTAGGATTGCAGTTGTAAACCCCACTATAAAAAGAGACACGAGCTTAATCGAACTCTCATTCTCGTGCAAATTCACATCATAAGCTTATATTAGTTTTGGTTGCTTGAGGACAAGCAACAGTTTAAGTTTGGTGTTGGGATGCGTGAGCATCTTGTCTATCTTTTTCCTAGTAAATTTGCACTTAAATTGTTGAGATTAATTAAGAATTAATTATATTCTAGCCACTATGGATGCTATTTTGAGTCTTGGGCAATTTTATCTATTTCAGGTAGAATTTGGCAGAATTTGACGGAGTTTCTACAGCACAAAAATCAAAGGAGATGGCTGCGAGGAGCGACGCGCATGCATGCCTGACGCGTGCGCGTGATCTGGAAGTATCCATGGCGACGCGTACGCGTGACTGACGCGTACGCGTGATTTAAAGATTTGCTCAGCGACGCAATCGCGTGACCGACGCGTCCGTGACTTGCGAAGAAGACCAGCGACGCGTACGCGTGACTGACGCGTACGCGTGACGTGCGTGATATGCAAAAGTTACAGAAATCGTTGGCGTGGATTTTGGGCCGCATTTAACCTAGTTTCTGGCCCAGAAAACACAGATTGGAAGCTGCAGAATGGACAATCAAGTGGTCCCCACCCATCAGCTGAAGACTTGTTAATTAATTCGAATTTAAATTCAAATCTTATCTTTTAGGAAAAGATATTATTTTTATTTTTTAGATAAATTAGATTTTAAATCTATTAGGATTAGTGATAAAGAGGAACTCTGTACATTTAGACAGAGTACACATATTGTTACCAGAACCCTTATTTTTCTTCTCTGAACCATGAGCAACTAATCCTCCATTGTTAAGGTGAGGAGCTTTGTCTATTTTTATGGATTGATTCGTTTGATCTTTTTAATTTAATTCATGTCTTGATTTATATTTCAATAATTGTTTTCGTTCTTTATTTTATGAATATGGGTGGAACAGAAATATGACCCATATTCTAATTGAGTTCTTGTAAAACTTGGAAAAGCTCTTTACTTGAACAACAGCTTGAAAACATATTATACTGAATTTTTAATTGTTTGTTTTTAATGGGATACGTGATATATAATTCCCTTATTTGTGGATAATTAGGATTCTTTGGCATATAAACTAGAAATTGATCATCACCCTCTAATTGAAATTAATTGACCAAGGAATTGTCAATTAATGAATTTTAGAGGAGACTAAGAAGGTCTAAGAAATTAGGGTCTAGTCACATATAGTTTGCCACGAAATTAAATCTTGCATGATTAAATTAATTAGTAATAAAATTTAATCCAGAAAATAGATAACTCTGAAACCTTAACTTCTTTCTCAATACTCTATTCTCAACTTATTTATTTATCTGTCTTTAATATTTCAAATTTGCTGTTTAATGCTCTTAGAATATCTCAAAATCATTTTCTGCTTGCCTAACTAAGTTAATCCTATCAAACACTATTGTTGCTTGATCCATCAATCCTCGTGGGATCGACCCTTACTCACGTAAGGTATTACTTGGTACGACCCAGTGCACTTGCCAGTTAGTTTGTGGTTGTAAAATACCGCACCACTAAGCAAGACATATAAACCAAAACAGAGTCCCGAGAATAAAGGATCTTCGCTGATCCAGAAGTCTCCAGCATGCCTTAGCGAGAAACCTCACGTCCTGCATCTGAAAACCACAAAATCCACATGGGTGAGAACCAGAGGTTCCCAGCATGGTAACAGCTCCCACATATATAACATGTAATAATAGAGGAAAGCCGAAGGCAATCCTAGAACTTCTTTCAGATAAAATCAAAGCTTATAAACAAACTAAACCATAAGTGGCAACTGAGTAAAGATCCTTCAGTGTAACTAATACTTCCCTTTCCAATTCCTTCAGACCTCCCAACCACCAGCAGGAGTATAATATGGCAAACACAGTTATTTCAGACAAGAGATATACAAGTAGGAACAGATAAGGCATTTAGGCAGATAGCAAGTAATATGCAGTCAAATAGGCAGTCTCAAACAATTCACATAGTATGCATATGATGAATGCCTGTCTCTATTGGCTGATGATATCATCTGTCGGTTATAGAGCCATCCCGACAAGTCCTGGTAGCTAACTATTGGACTGTCTCTCTGTCGTGTCTCCCCAACTCGAGTTATACTCAACATAAACTTGATCATAATCATGATCCATATCCATCACCCTCACTGGTGAATATTTATGGGGGTGAGCTCATCTGGGGCTTCCACAGTGCTCGGCCACCCTGACGACATAGGGTCCAAAGAGCTTCGAGTCTCGACCTGGAGCACGTGGTGGCTAGCCACTACTTTCTCCCAGGAAAACTCTTATCTCCGATAGTGGAAGTGCAACATTCACAATTCATTCAACATCATATATACATTTATTCTTAGCCATAATCATGGCTCCGCCATATCACGGCAATAATCTAGCCATCCGACTCGTGGTTAAATCCATAACCAGCCATTTCATTAACAATTATGGCCCTTCGGTCCATGGCATAACAAGCACTTCCACCGCCATCCTCCGTATCTCACATAATCATCTTTGATCTTCATTGATCATTCATTTTTCCCTTGCTTCACTCACAAGTTACCACATTCACTAGCTCCCTTTCTCATTGCTAGGCATATCATAATGATTTAACATATAAGTGGTGAGATCAGAGGCTTAGAAGTGTGAAATTTGGCTTTTAAAACTCAAAAATTAACTTTGGAATGAAAACAGGGCCACGCGTACGCGTACTCCACGCGCACGCGTGGATGGCCACAAAGCTCATCGACACGTATGCGTCATACACGCGGACGCGTGGATTGAAAAACAGCCAAACGACGCGTACGCGTCAGCCACGCATACGCGTGGGTGCATTTGCGCCCCAGGCACAAAACTGGCACAACTCTGGCACAACTCTTGGAAAAATGGCTGGGCATTTGGTGCAGCGCATCGACGTGCCCGCGCACACCATGCGCACACGTGGATGGTGCCTTCTTGAAGAATGACGCGCACGCGCCAAGTGCGCCTACGCGCGGAGGGTCATTCTGCTAAAAATTTTCTAAGTTAAAAGCTGCAGAATTCACAGATTTAACCCCTAATCTTCCGACGGATATAACTTTCTCATTTTAAATAGTTTTCCGCCTGTTTTTCCAACAGCATGGACATCCCAGATCCAATTTCATTTCTAAATAAGTTTGTACAAAACGGCGATTCGTAGTCCAGGTTATGTTCCATCAAAGTATGCCCAAAAATCATGTTTTCATACAAAACCACAAAGTGCCATTTTCAAAACAAGCCAATTTCATCCCTTTTCAAAATTTACCAAAACATGCCAATTTTAACCCTTTTTGAAATCAATCAAAATATACCAAAATCAACATCAAACCTCCTCAACTCACACATCAATACTTCACCACAATTCACAAAATATCATCCCACCATTTTAACACTTCTCAATTAAATGGCTAAGATACAAATACATTAATATATCATACATCCTTTCTCATCCAAATTTCTAATAATACCATTTTCAATCAACCATCATTATACATAATCAACATCATACTCACCATCAACATGGTTTCACCCACAATTCAGCCTTAATCAATCATCAAGCATATATCACAACATGCATATTTCTCATACATCATACCATCAAGGCATCAATAATCATCATCACATATATGACCACATCATATATCTCAACCATTCAACAACATCAAAAATTCAATACCTATCTTAGGGCCTCTAGCCTAAGTATTTCCCACCACATTACATATTAGATACAAGAAACCGAGACCATACCTTAGCCAATTTCCCAAGCTCAACCGGAGCACTTCCAAACCACTTTTTCTCAAGCTCTCAAGGTCTCAACACCTCCAAGAATAGATTTTTGCATACAAAAACCCTCTTCAAGCTTTTTAAAGTCTCAATCAAGCTCAAATATTCACATGTACACAACCTAAGCCACAATCATCATACCCATACACAACATCTCAATACCCAAACATCATAGAACAACAAATTACACTAGGGTTGAGAATCTTACCATACCCAAGGTCCAAGGAGACAAGATTAATCTTCTCCTTCCAGAGAGTTGGGTCCTATATCATCAAAGAGCCCAAAATTTTAATATTTTTGCTCATGAAACTTTTATCAAAGCTGGAAATTAGAAGATCAAACTGTGGCTTACCTCAAGATTGATTATATGGGTTTTGTAGAGCTCTTCGTGGTGAACGCGTGGTCGCAAACGGTGCGGCAATCGGAGTCCTAGATCAAAAGTTATGGTGGTTTGAAGATCAACCAAGGGAGAGAACTTGAGAGAGTGTTCTTCCCTTGCTCTCCACCATTTCAGCATGAATTAGAGTGTTGTGAGGAGAGAGAGTGCAGAAAACTAGGGCTTTGGTTTAGTTTAGTTGGTCCAAGGGCCCACTTCGGGTCCGGTTGGCCCGATTTGGCCCGTTCGGTCCAATCTTGGTCTGATTTCTATAAAATTAGTACCGAAATTCTCGTCTCAATCTCCTCTATCATATTAAGCCATAAAAATCACATTATTTGGCTTTCTAGAATAAATTCTCATTTATGGATTAATTAGCCGTTAATTAACTGGATTTTACATTCTACCCACCTAATTGGGAATTTTGCCCACAAAATTCAAATTCAATTACCTAAGAATAAGTGCGGATAATCCGTTCGCATCTCCAACTCAAGTTCCAAAGTGTGTTCCTCAGCACTGCCTTGACTCCATGTCACTTTGACTAATGAAACCTCTTTTTCACGCAACCGTTTGATACTAGTATCATCAATTCTGACTGGAGCCACTGGAAGCGTCAAATATTCTCTTAACTGAACCGATTTAGGTTCTAACACATGGCTAGCATCAGGAGTGTACTTCCGAAGCTGCAACACGTGAAATACGTCGTGCAGGTTCGAAAGATGAGGTGGTAAAGCCATCTGATATGCCTCTGATCCGACCCTCTTCAAGATTTGAAATGGACCAATGTATCGAGGATTCAACTTCTTCGCTTTAATTGCCTTACCTACTCCTGTGGTTGGAGTAACCTTAAGGAAAATATGGTCTCCTTCCTCAAATTTCAAGGGCTTCCGCCTCTGATCGGCGTAACTCTTCTGGCGACTCTGCGCCATAAGCATCTTATCTCAAATTTTCTTGACCTGTTTAGTGGTCTCAACTATCATTTCCGGCCTCAACAAGCCTTTTTCTCCGGCTTCATACCAGCATAGCGGAGATTGACACTTTCTCCCATACAAAGCCTCATACGGAGCCATTCTGATGCTTGCATGGTAACTATTGTTGTATGCAAACTCCACTAACAGCATATACCGATCCCAACTCACCGTTTGGTCCAAAACACAAGCTCTCAACATATCCTCTAGTGTTTAGATCGTCCTTTCAGATTGACCATCTGTTTGAGGATGGTAAGATGTACTCAAGCTTAATTGGATTCCAAAAGCTTTCTGAAATGCACCCCAAAACCTTAAAATGAAACGAGGATCTCTATCAGAGATTATAGTAGCAGGTACACCATGAAGTCTCACAATCTCTTTTATGTATAACCGTGCTAGCTCCTCAAGGGTGTAAGTCGTCTGAATGGGCAAAAAGTGAGCTGACTTCTTCAGTCGGTCAACAATCACCCAGATAGCATCAAAACCAGCCCTAGTCCTTGGCAATCCCAACAAAAAATCCATTGTAATACTTTCCCACTTCCATTGCGGAACCTCTAAAGGCTGCTACATCCCGGAAGGTCTTTGATGTTCAATTTTACCTTTTGACAAGTTAAGCACTTTGAAACATGTTCCGCCACATCATTCTTCATACCCGGCCACCAAAACATCGCCTTTAAATCATGGTACATCTTAGTACTTCCCGAGTGAATGGAGAATCTACTTTTGTGTGCCTCCTTTAAGATATCTTGCCTCAAAGTGCCAACATCCGGCACAATGATCCTACCCTTGAATCTCTATAACCCATCTTTTTCTTCCGACACTCTCCACTATTTCCCTTGCTCAATAGCTGGTAATACCTTCCATAACGCTTCATCATTTTCATGAGCCTTTAGGAGTTCCGACTTAAAGTCATTTGAGATTTCTAATCGGCTCAAACACAGAGTTCCAGATACTTCTCGAGCACCAATTTTCAGACTCTCGAATTCTTCGAGCAACTTCTTTTCTTGAAGCATCATCCAAGCCGCATACAACAACTTCCGACTTAACGCATCCGCCACTACATTCACCTTTCTCGGATGGTAATTCAACTCAAAGTCGTAGTCCTTCAATAATTCCATCCACCTCCTCTGCCTCATATTAAGCTCTTTCTGATCAAAGAGATATTTCAAGCTCTTGTGATCGGAGAAGACTTGGAACTTAACCCTATAGAGATAATGCCTCCACACCTTCAAGGCAAACACAACCGCAGCGAGTTCCAAATCGTGCGTATAGTAACTAACTTTATGAGGTCTCAACTGTCGTGAGGCATACGCCACCACATTATGATGATGCATCAGCACGCACCCTAGACCCTTTAATGAGGCATCACAGTACACCTCAAATGGTTCGTTCGGCTCAGGTAACACCAATACAGGTGCAGTGGTCAGCTTTTTATTCAATGCCTGAAAGCTCTCCTTGCACTCAGGAGTCCAAACAAATGGTGTGTCTTTACGGGTTAACTTTGTCAACGGCAAAGCTAATTGCGAAAAGCCTTTGATTAACCTTCGGTAATAGCCCGCTAAGCCCAAAAAACTCCTTATCTCTATTACGGTGGTTGGTTGCTTCCAATCCATCACAACCTCCACCTTAGCTGGATCTACGGCTATTCCCTTCTTACTCACCACGTGACCCAAAAACTTCACCTAACTCTTCCAAAACTCACACTTAGACAGTTTCGCATAGAGTTTCTTCTCCTTTAGAATCTGCAACACGGTCCTCAAGTGTTCCGCATGCTCTTCTTTAGTCTTGGAGTAAATCAGTATGTCGTCAATAAAGACAACAACGAATTTATCCAGAAACGGACGGAACACTCTGTTCATATAATCCATGAATACTGCAGGAGCATTTGTCACCCCAAAGGACATTACTGTGTACTCGTAATGACCATAACGAGTCCTGAAAAGCGGTCTTAGGGATATCATCACCCCTCACCCTTATCTGGTGATAACCGGATCGCAAATCGATCTTGGAGAAAACTCCAGCTCCTTGTAACTGATCCATGAGATCATCAATTCTCGGCAATGGGTACTTATTCTTTATTGTGACCTTGTTCAGCTGCCTGTAATCCACACAGAGCCACATACTCCCATCTTTCTTCTTTACCAGTAACACTGGAGCACCCAACGGAAAAACACTTGGTCGGATAAAGTTCTTACCCAACAAATCCTCTAACTGAGACTTTAGCTCAGCCATCTCTAATGGTGACATTCTATAAAGAGCACTTGAGATTGGTCCCGCCCCAGGCACCAATTCAATAGCAAACTCAACCTCTCGGCTAGGTGGAAATTCATCAATGTCATAGGAAAACACCTCCGGAAACTCACACACTATCGAAATCTGTTTCAACCTTTGATCATCACCCGAAACACCCGCGGTTAACAACAGGATACCTTGACATTCGATTCCAGAACAGTTCACCATCATCGAATTTAAGTAATAATTATTCACCACGACCGGTCCTTCTGTATTGTCCGGCATAAAGTACACCGACTTTGTAGAACAATTAAGCAGGACATGGTTCTCAGATAACCAGTCCAATCCCAAGATAAGATCAAGACCGATCATCGGCAAACAGATTAAGTTATGGACAAAATCACGCTGCTTGAACCTAAACGAAACTTTTGGGCATCCTATCCTAGTTATCATGGCTTCATGGGTAGCATTATACACTTTTAGGTCATAAACTAAGGTTACGATCTTCAATCCTAACTCATGGGCTTTCTCAAATGTAATGAATGAATGCGATGCTCCCGAATCAAATAAAGCATTTAAAGTTTGACCAGTCATTTCACAGTTACCTCGAATGAGTGTCTCTGATCCCTCGGCACCTATAGCTGAGGTGGTGAATACCCGACCAGTCTGTTGTGCTTTCCTAACACCTTATTTCTGCTTTTCCAGACAGTTTGCGGCCTTATGTCCTGCCTTTCCACAATTGTAGCACAATCCCCATCCGTCCTTACACGGGGCTTTCGTATGGTGACTCCCACACCTAGCACAAGCTTGCTCATTCTGTGGCTGCTTCCCAAATCTTTTCCCTTGGGAGTTGTTGTTGTTAGGCCTCCTGAAAGAGCCTCCCCTCTTGAAAGGCAGACCTCTAGGTGCAAAGCTCTTCCCTCGGTTCTGTGGGAATGATCCTTTGTGACTTCCTCTCTCAATAACTGCCTTCTTCACGCACTCTTCAGCAACTTTACACTTGTTCACCAACTCGGAGAAAGTTCTGATCTCCATTGGTCCCACTGAGCTGAAGATATCACTCTGGAGTCATCCCTCATACTTAACGCACTTCCACTCCTCATAGTCTCCCGGAGTCCCCTGGCACATACGAGAGAACCTGAACAACTCCTCAAACTTGTCAGTATACTCAGATGTGGACATAGTACCCTGCTTCAGCTGCAGTAACTCAAGTTCCTTAGCCATCTTAGCAGAAGTCGGAAAGTACTTCTTATAGAACTCCTCCCAGAAGACATTCCAGGCGATATAGTCATCCCCCTGCTGTAGAATATGTCGGATACCTTGCTACCAATACGACGCTTCACCAGTGAGCAAATAGGTAGCAAACTCAACACGTTGTCCTTCAGGCACCACCTGCACTTGTAGTGCTCGCTCCATAGCCTGAAACCATGTATCGGCTTCAATCGGGCTAGTAGTTTCCTTGAACTTAGGTGGATTAACCTTCAAGAAGTTTGTCAGTGTCATCGGGCCCTGAGCTCCGCCTCCGTCATTGCCATGGTTGTTCATTTGTTGCCCAAGAGCCGCAGCAGTGGCTTGCATAGCAGCAGCCATGTTCTCCAACGCCGTCATAAAATTTACCAGGTCAGTTGGGTTAACCTCCGGCGCATGAGCATTAGTACGACCTCTCCCACGGCCTCTACCGCGCCACGAGGCGCCATCTGGTCCCTATACACACCAAACAATCGATATTAAGTTGATCAGTCTCAATATCGGAAGTCTAGTGCTTCAAAGCCCCAAATGCATCCTCATGAACGTTTATGCCAATTATATCGAGCAGATATACTAATAGCACATAACACACATACAGAGAATGCACAGAAGCATAGTCAGTCTGTCCCTCAGGCTCTACAGGAACAAACTGCTCTGATACCATAATGTAACACCCTACCATACAGAGTCTTATGCTTAAGTCATAATTCAGAAATGGCAAGGTATTACAACCTCTAAAATAAAAATTTAGTACGAGTAGTATTGTGAAAAATGATTATAACTAAGAGCCTTTTTAAGAAAAAGGGGTAAAACAAAATTCGTAACTTGAAAGCGCAACACTTCGATCGATAACGTAACGAACAAGAATAAGCCAACGTGAGATTATATATATACAAAAGAGTGTCAAAAACGGGATATCAAAACTCAAAATCCGGTTGCGAAGATAACCGGTCCGAGCATAGCAACATATATATACAAGTAAATAAAATAAGGAAACCCCAAGGAAACCCAAATGGACAAAAAGACAGAGAACCTATTCTCCAAAATCTCCTATAAGAGGAGTCATTACAGTTTGTATTTTCATACAAAACCATATTTTCATACAAAACCACAAAGTGCCATTTTCAAAACAAGCCAATTTCATCCCTTTTCAAAATTTACCAAAACATGCCAATTTCAACCCTTTTTTGAAATCAATCAAAATGTACCAAAATCAACATCAAGCCTCCTCAACTCACACATCAACACTTCACTACAATTCACAAAATATCATCCCACCATTTTAACACTTCTCAATCAAATGGCTAAGATACAAATACATTAACATATCATGCATCCTTTCTCATCTAAATTTCTAGTAATACCATTTCCAATCAACCATCTTTGTACATAATCAACATCATACTCACCATCAACATTGTAATACCCGGTCTAACCGAAATTAATTAAATAATGAGTTAAGTAGGAGCGAATATGGTTGGAAGATTTGGCAATTGGAATTTGATGATTTCAATGTGATATTTGGATTTAGTGAATTTTTCCGAGTCGGAAGACATAGTTTTCTGCGTAAAAGCGCGCAGTGGAATTTTGACCGGCAGTACCGGCTGAGACCTGTCTGGTACTGCAGCTGAGAAAATTGATTATGAGTAAATAAGATTAAGAAATGAGGAATTATGATTAGGGGAGGTAGAAATATTTAAAGTGCGATTTGGAGCGCTAATCTTAAAGGTTTTGGCCCAAAATTGGGCCAACGGACAAAAATAAGTGAACCGGGCCTAAGTGGGCCCAAGACC
>NC_029777.3:99482737-99483715 GCF_000817695.3 Arachis duranensis | reverse complement strand
TGCTAATATGCATAGTTGGTATGTAATGTGAATTGATGACTGGATTAAGAATTGTGTGGCCTTGTATGCTTGGTATATTGAAAATTTGATGTATTGGGTAATGAGTATTAATTTGTGGTTTATGCATTTAAATTGTGAAATTGGGCCAGAGGCCGTAAATTTTGGGCCGGAGGCCGGAAAGAGGTAAGGAAGGTAAGTTGATGTGTGCATTGTATGATGACACAAGTGATTGGATGAATTTCAGATAATGAATATGCGAATGATTGGGTTGATTGTTATATAATAAGGTTTGAGGAGTTGAAGTGTGGAATTTGGTAATTTTGGGTGAAATTATGTAGATGAGGTATGTTTGGTTTTGGGTTGAGAAATATTATGTGGTCATATATGTGATTATGATTATTGATGTCTTGATGGTATGATGATGCATGAGAGGTATATATATTGTGATATATGCTTGAGGAATGATTAACGTTGATTTGTGGGAGAAACCACGTGATAGTGATTATGATATTGATTATGTATAATGATGGTTGATTGGAAATAGTATTGTTGGAAATTGAGATGAGGAAGGATGTATGACATGTTGATGTGTTTGTAATTTAGCCATTTGTTTGAAATGGGTAAAAATGGTTATATGGTGGTTTTGTGAATCGTAGTAAAGTGTTAATGTATGAGTTGAGGAGGCTCGATATTGAATTTGATATATTCTGATTGATTTCAAAGAAAAGGGATGAAATTGGCATGTTTTGATTGATCTTGAAAAGAGTTGAAAATGACTTGTTTTGAAAATGGCACTTTGTGGTTTTGTATGAAAAACATGGTTTTTGGGCATACTTTGACGGGACATAACCTTGGACTACGAATTCCCGTTTTGTACCAAACTTGTTTAGAAACAAAATTGGATCCGGGATATCCATGCCGTTGGAAGAACGGGCGAAAAACGATTTAAAATGAGAAAGTTATGTCCGTCGGAAGATT
>NC_029777.3:99481613-99482144 GCF_000817695.3 Arachis duranensis | reverse complement strand
TATGTTGAAATGTGATGTGTAACCCCGGGTAGTAGGCAGTGGCGTTGTCCACTTGCTCCGGGTATGAGGCGGAAGAGGATGTTTATGATAAATGAGTTAATTATGGAATTTTGAATGAATGTATTTGTGATACCTGGGTAGTAGTAAGGGTTGTGGTTCGTCCCACTTGCTCCAGGTTAATGTTTGAGATTTGATAACAATGAGGATTGATAATATGAATTGAGATTGAATGAATATATGTTTGAGATACCTGGGCAGTAGCAAGGGTTGTGGTTTGTCCCGCTTGCTCCGGGTTAATGTTTAAGATACCTGGGCAGTAGCAAGGGTTGTGGTTCATCCCGCTTGCTCCGGGTTAATGTTTAAGATACCTGGGCAGTAGCAAGGGTTGTGGTTCGTCCCACTTGCTCCAGGTCAGAGATTGTGACGCCTGGGTAGTAGCGGCAGTAGTGGTGAATCCACTCGCTCCAGGTTGAGCTGTTAAACACCCGCCTGGGTAGTAGCCGCAGTAGTGGTTGTTCCACTGGCTCTGGG
>NC_029777.3:99464016-99480528 GCF_000817695.3 Arachis duranensis | reverse complement strand
TAACCCACTTCACCCAAGTGGCTCAAACTCAAACACATTTACATATCATTTACTCTTCCTCATGCCAATTTTCAACAACACTATTTCCAATTAACCATCATTGCACATAACCAATAACATACTCACCATCAACATGGTTTCACCCACAATTCAACCTCAATCAATCATCAAGCATATATCACAACATGTATATTTCTCATACATCATACCATTAAGGCATCAATAATCATAATCACGTATATGACCACATCATATATCTCAACCATTCAATAACATCAATAATTCAATGCCTATCTTAGGGCCTCTAGCCTAAGTATTTCCTACCACATTACATATTAGATACGAGAAACCGAGACCATACCTTAGTCAATTTCCCAAGCTCAACCAGAGCACTTCCAAACCACTTTTCCTGAAGCTCTCATGGTCTCAACACTTCCATGAACAGATTTTTGCATACAAAACCCTCTTCAAACTTTTCAAAGTCTCAAATATTCACATATACACGACCTAAGCCACAATCATCATACCCATACACAATATCTCAATACCCAAACATCATAGAACAACAAATTACACTAGAATTGAGAATCTTACCACACCTAAGGTCCAAGGAGACAAGATTAATCTTCTCCTTCCAGAGAGTTGGGTCCTATAACATCAACGAGCCCAAAATCTCAATATTTTTGCTCATAAAACTCGAAATCAAAGCTAGAACTTTGAAGAGTAAACTGTGGCTTACTTCAAGATTGATTGTATGAGTTTTGTAGAGCTCTCTGCGGTGAACGCGTTACCACAAACGGTGCGGCAATCGGAGCCTTAGATCAAAAGTTATGGTGGTTTGAAGATCAACCAAGGGAGAGAACTTGAGAGAGTGTTCTTCCCTTGCTCTCCACCATTTCAGCGTGAATTAGAGTGTTGTGAGGAGAGAGAGTGCTGAAAACTAGGGTTTTGGTTTAGTTTAGTTGGGCCAAGGACCCACTTCGCGTCCAGTTTGCTCGGTTTGGCCCGTTCGGTCCAATTTTGGTCCGATTTCTATAAAATTGGTACCGAAATTTTCGTCTCAATCTCCTCTATCATATTAAGCCATAAAAATCACATTTTTTGGCTTTCTATAATAAATTCTCATTTATGGGTTAATTAGCCGTTAATTAACCGAATTTTACAAAACAAACCTAAACAACTCTACAATAATAGCCCGTATCATGTCGTGTTTTTCAAGACTTATATTTAGGAACATATAGAATTTTAATAATAATACATGGGTAATTGAAATAGTTTATATCCAGATTTTAAAGTTTTTATTAATGTTATTATTATTGTTATTATTATTATTATTATTATTATTGTTGTTGTTGTTGTTGTTGTTGTTGTTGTTGTTGTTGTTGTTGTTGTTGTTGTTAATTGAAATAGTTTATATACGGATTTTTCAAGTTATTATTATTATTATTATTATTATTATTATTATTATTATTGGGATAATGATAAGAATTAGAATTATATCAATATTTTTAAAATTAATATAATTAAAATGGCTAAAAATATTTAAAATTAATGTGCGTTATTAATATCATAAAATTTGATATTTTATGATTAGATTCAAATATTCTTATCATGATTATCACGACCGGTGCAATTATCATATCATTATCATATATTATTATTATTATTATTATTATTAAAATAATTAAAAGTATTTTCAATTGATAAGTAGTTTAATAATGTATTAAATATTAATTTGATATAATTATAATAAAGATATGTTTCTAAATTAGTATAATTATGTATTATTCATTAAATATTAATTATAATATAATTATAATAAAGATATTTTTTATAAAATAATTTAGAATAGAGAATAGGAAAATTCATTTTGGAGGAAAAACAGAATCATGAGAGATCGACACGTCACTTTCATTAGTTGGGGAAAACCTAATGTTAGTATATTAAATAGATAAATTTGAGTTTGTTGAGAAGTCAATTCATTCATCTGTTAGCTTAAACATATAACAATCTATTGGTCAGTAATAAATCCTTAAATTGAGTTTAGATTTACGAACAAATTAATTCTTAATCCGTTAGGTTAAAAAATTTTTTGTTTATTTTATAAAGATATTGCAATTAAAAAATCTAAAGGATAAATATAAGTAGAATGTATTTTTTTTACTTTTTATGTATTTGAATTTTTTTTATATTCTTAATCAATGTTCTTACTTCTTGAAGTATATTTTAGTTAAATCTTTACTATTCCAAAAGGATAATAAAATGAAAATATAACATTTAGTTTAAATAAAGTAATATTAAAAATTAAAACTATCAAATTTAAAAACTTGAGACCTCTTTGGCAATTGTACTTATATTATAGATCATGTAAGTAATATACGAAGGCTAAAGTATTTTTTTCTAAAATTTTTTAAAATATATTTATTATTTAATTTAAGTTAATTTAATTTCATTCTTAACGTTTGTAATAATTTTTTGTTTTATTCTAATAGTTAAATTAAATGTTAGGAGTATTTTCATTAACTAAATATACTTAAAATTAAGAAAATTTAAGAAAATTTGTGTTGAGTTTAATGAACTAAACTATGATTAAGATGATGATTAAATATTATGGAGTTAATTATCGATTATTTGTGTAATGTTGTTTAGTTTAGTGTGTAGAAATTAAACTAAGTTAAAACTGATCTAAAAAATATGAAATTAAGCCCAAACTGAATTTGGCCCAAATACACACACTCAAGGCCCAATATTCATTTGCCTCCACCTCAAATACTTCTCATTTGAAACAAAAACGGGCCCTTAACAAAATAAAAGAATGAAAACACATTGGTCCAAATTAAGCCCATTCGATGGCCTTACCCAAATCCACACACTTAACTTAGTTGCTAACTAAGTAATGAGATTCTATTTCATTTGAAATCCATTTTCTTCGCCTACTGAACTAAAAATTCTCTCTTTTTTCTTTTTTTTTTTTAACATCACATCATCTCTGAAGCAAGAACAAAGAAAAAAATTTTTCTGAAACTAGGGTATGGTCAAAAACAAAAAAGTTGTTTCTATTCTCAAAAAAAAAAAAATAAGGGCTACAACAAGAGGTAAATCCGAACAGAGAATAAAAAAAGGTATTTTTACATTTATGCTTCAACAAGGAACATTGAAGAAATCCTCTAAGTCACAAGCATCATTCTAAAAACTATGAAGAAATTAAAGTCAATGGTGCTCTGCTATGGATCTACGGTTAAGAAACAAATTTGGGGTCAAAAAAAGAAAGTACAGTCCATATTTAAGAAGCATGAAGAAAAATAATGAAAGAAAAGTGTATGGTTGCATGTCACTATTTCTGCTCTCTCTTACCTCTGTGAATGTCGCTGTTGATTCTGATCTTGGAAGAAGAAAAACCAATATGTAATGAAACAAGGTTTCAAGCCTAGAAAGCTTCACTCTTCTATAATAACGGTGAACGATCAAGGATTGAAGTAAGGAGTGAGAGCACAAGTTTTGGTTCCTGTAGTTCACTTAGTTGTTCTATTCTTCTCCTTCATGGTTTTTATTTTGTATTTTTTTTCTTAGTTTAGTCTGTCTGAGTTTCATTGGTAAAAGACAAATATGGTGAAGTTTGTAAGAAAAAATCAATGAGTGAAAAAAGGCAGAGAACTAGAATTGGAGAAAAAGACTAAGTTATTTTAGAAATTCTTTGTATATATTTCTATTTTATGGCCATGATCCTGAGGAGATTCCCTTACAAGTTGGGTTAGTACTTTACAGTTGAAAGCTAGGGTGAGTCATAGTCAAATTCAGGTTGGGTTAGAATCTGGACTTGTCCCAGATAGGATTAGAGTATATCCTAGGGAGAATTGGTATTTATAATCTGTTGAAAAGATAGTAAAATTCCATCATTGTTGTGATGGAGACTGGATATAGGCGACATTGTACTGGATAGCCGAACCAGGATACATCTATGTGTCATTCTCTAATCTCTTATCTATTTTTGGTTCTGCACTAAATGAGACAAAAATAAAGTATCTCCTGAAATATTCACTAAACTTTGTTTCATCACAACACTCCTTGCAAGTAAACTGTTCTGACTCCAAACACGTCAGGAGACAAAACTAAAATCTCTCCCATATTCCATCAATAGAACGCAAGGTTACAAGTAAAATAAAAGAAGGCCAAGATTCAACCCCTTTCTCTTAGCCACTGATTATCATCACTTGGTATCAGAGTTTGGTCTCATAGAGATCAAGTTTTGGAACTTAGAGAAAAGATCCTGATGGCAAATAACATTGGTTCCAACATAGTGATTTACACACTGACAGAAGGACAATCCAATAACAGACCTTCATTATTCAATGGAAAAACCTACAACTATTGGAAAGAATGAATGAAGATCTTTGTTCGGTCAGTAGATTACAACCTGTGGAAGATAATCATGAACGGTCTTCAAGTCCCTACCATGTAACACCCTAACTACCAAAGCTCACGCTTCCGGTTGCGCGACTCTGATAGTTCGGACATTACGACGACACTTATACTATTTAATACTAAAATATGAGCCTGTTTAAAACTTTAAACCGCAAAACCGCTCCCAAAAATACTTTGGCTATACAACGTACATCTATACATACAATACAACTTGCAGAAACTTATAAAGAGTACATCCATATATATATATATATATACGTACATATATATAAATAATATTACAAGCATTATCCAATACAATTCCTATCCCTCTTACAGAATATATCAAGATAAAGGCGAGAGTACAATAATTAATAATCTAAAGCAATACAAAGCATTTCAACAACAACTAAATAAACCCTTCGTAACTTCTGCGCCCATATCCTGAAAGGGGAAAAATGTAAGGGGTGAGAACATCATCCTCGAAAGGGTTCTCAATAGAGGGTTTTTGGGAATTACTGTAATAGGATACGTGAAGATAATCGCACCAGAGATTAATAACCGTCTTATGCCTCTTTTCAAAAAAAAAAAAACAATTTACAATAAAAGTAAAGTCGGAAATCTTTTCTGAAAGAGGAACCGTTCAATCCTCAAAACATCAAAAGCCTTTCAAAAAGGTTTATCTATACTGAACCAAAATAGCCTTTCATGGTTTTCCAAACCAGAAACATAAAACCGGAATCAACCATCGGTCCATCTCAATTCAACCACAGCTATAGGCCCAAACAATCCAATCCAACAACCAATCACCACAAACCAACAGAGTCCCAGTTGCAAACACAGATAGGAAGTTCAAGCACAAACAAACAGTTACAGCAAGTAGAACAAGTAGCAGGTAATCACAAGTAATCATATAGGCAAACCAAGTACAATATGCACACCCAAATAATGTCACATAGATGCATATGATGCATGCCTGTCCCTAGTGGCTGATGATATCATCTGTCGGTTATAAAGCCAACCCGACAAGTCCTGGTAGCTAACCATTGGACTGTCCCTCTGTCGCGCGTCCCCAACTTGAGTTATACTCATCATAAACTTGATCATAATCATGATCCATATCCATCACCCTCACTGGTGAATATTTACGGGGGCGAGCTCATCTGAGACTTTCACAGTGCCCGACCACACTTACGACATAGGGTCAAAAGAGCTTCGAGTCTCAACCTGGAGTACGTGGTGGCTAGACACTGCTTTCTCCCAGGGAAACTCTTATCTCCAATAGTAGAAGTGCAACATTCACATTTATCAATGACTCAGCATATACATGCATTCAATCTCATCCATGGATCAACATCCATCTTAGCCATCCGGCTCACGGTTCAGTCTAGAACCAGCCAATATTCATATTATACACAGCCATTCCCGCTCACGGTTCAATCCAGAACCAACCAATATTTATAATCATACACAGTCATTCGGGCTCACAACAAAACAGCACTTCCACATTCAACATCATCAATTCATAAAATCGGCATTTAAGCCATAAATCACTTTTTCCAAATCATTTCACTTTGAAATCAAGTTTCAACTATTTTCAGCCTTGGCTTTAGAAATCTCATTTTTCAAATCATCTCAGGCTCATAAGCCACTTTTACTCAAAGTAAGTTCCCCTTTTAAAAACAATGCCACTCTCGGCATCCTCTTTCCACAACTTCCATAACCATGGCAAGTTAAAGATTCATTTTGAAACATCCAAAATCATCCATCCAACAAGGGGATTTAATAACAAAAGTTTCTCGGCAGAGTCTCAAGTCTTTATGGGAGAATAACATAACTCATTCCGCCAACTTCATTTAAAATCATTAAAGCATTGGCTTTCCGAATTGAGTAATAAAATAGGATCTAAGCCAATCCGAGTCATGTAATCAATTACTCTTTTCAAAGCCATTTCCTTCACTTAAACCAAATCAGCTTCAATTCCATAATTAAATCTGAAGCGTTTCAAACTGCTAAGAGAATCATTTTTTTGTGTTAAACTAGAGTTCAAAGGGTACTCTGAATCTTATTAAAAATGTCAAAATAATGAGGTTCATAAATCGAAATCCAATTTCTTTTAAAATCATGAAAACTCTTCCAATGGACACTCTTTATGTTTAATAGAGAAAAACATAAACCGTTTTACCTTTTAAAACAGCTCCAAGGCAAAATTCTCTTCCGAATAACTTGTACCAAAAAACATACTATTCTTCTTGGAAAACAAGGAGAAATCATGATTCTCTTTTTTTTAATAATTCTTTCAAAGCATAGCTTCATCGCTTTAATAATTGTTATAAGCAAAGATAATATGAGAAGCCCTAAATTCACAATCCTCCGAGTAAAATAGGAAAGGCATTAAACTCAATTTTCCAAATAACATTTCAAATAAAGCCTCGGATTTTATAGAATTTTCGGCAGCATCTCCCCTAAAACTTGGACTTTGCCACCCGGTTCGGGTCCCAACTAATCCGTTCCTCAATCCCTTTCAACAGTTCAGAATCCAAAAATCAATTCAAAATCAAGCTAAATCCAACAGTCGCCTCATTGGCATATCTCAAGGAAACCGTTTCAAAATCAAATCAATATCAACCGATTTAACTCATTTCCAAATCTTTTAAAGAGACGGCTCAATAACAAATCATTTGTCCAAAACCAAGTCAATTAAAATAAACCAGGCTGAATTCAAAAGAGCATTCGAATTTTCACATCATTGAAATAATTGACTCAATTCAAACCAATCCTCAACGGTTTAAACTCAGATTTCAAATCTTTAAAGAATCAACTTTAAAACATTACATTTCACAAAGCCGTACAACAATTCAGCCAACCCAACATCCATAATCATTCGAATCAATCAAATAATACATAAGACAATTACAATCACCAAATACACAATATCTCATATTAGTATCCATATGTAATAATTCCAATACATAAAACATAGTTTTTGGAAAGCGCCCCTACCTTAGAACGCAACTCCATAACCCAAACGCATCACAGAAACCTCCTCTCTTAAACCGGGATCACCAGCAACCACAACCTCAGCCCCAAGCTACTCCCGCAGTACCCACAGCAACACTAATCGCAGAATATAATAATCAGGAATGACCCCACGTTACCAAAACTCATTTATTAACCAAACACAACCGAAAACTAACGCGAGGCTTTTCGAAACATAGTTTCTTATCAGAATGACAACACGAAGCAGCTGAGATTTCGAACCAGCGGCAGCAACAGCTCCGGTGGCGGCCAGAAACTCTGGTGGATCAACTAGAAAAACCGCACAGCATCAAAACCATCTCAAAAACCAAAAAGGCAGAAACCTCAAATGAAACCCTTACCGGCAACTTTTTTGGCAACGACAGAAGTAGCCAGAAGCTCCGACGCTGGTTCCGGTGGCCTCAGAACTCCGGCAGCGGCACTGTCAGACTCCTATGGTGTTTCAGGGCAGCTCCAGTGGCAGAAAGGTTTTCCGGTGACCATACACAGCAGACCCCCAACCATAGCAGCAACTAGGAGACCGGCGGCCATGGCGGCAGACTCTGACGGTATGGTAGCAAGGGAAGTGGAACCACCCACCACCATCGTGCCTCACTCTCTCCGCAAGCCCCCCACGACCGCGTTCTTCCTCTGTTCGCGCCTCCATCGGCACCGGTGAAGACAGCTTCTATGGTAGTTCTCGGTGGCGATGACACAGGCAGAGATGGCTCCCCCTGTCGCGCTCTTTCTCTCTCCCTGCTGGTAAAACTCCAATTTCTCTCTCCCTCTGTGCTTGCCGGCAGTGATAAGGTGGCGGCAGTAAATCCTAGCAGTGGCAGCGGCACGGCGTGGACGCGGTGGTGATGAAGGCGCTGCGGCTCCGAGCCCGCAACCATCCCCATTCGTGAGCCAACCCCTTCTCGGTTCTGCTCTCCCTGGCGACGCGCAAACGGCGCGGTGGTGGCCGAAGATTGGAGCGCGATTGGCGGCGAGCTGGACGAGGCGACGGCGGCGACGCTCCTCATTCCCCTCTTCGCTGCAGCTTAGTCCCCATTTCCCTCTCTTCTACCCTTTCCCGATTCTGCCTTCCCTTTCTTTTTCTTTTCTTGCTTTCAATCAGCTTGCAGCTGCTGCTGCTGCATTAGGTATCCTGGGTGTACCAAGTCAGGGGAACCGGGTAAGGTTTTTAGGGTTAGTGTTATTTGTGTTGAGTTTTAGGATTAGGGCAAAATTAGGTTTAGGAGTAATGGAGTAATTTCAAATAAAATTGGGTACAATATAATAATTGAAACCCAAATTAAATCCAACACTAATTATATATATATAGAAAATACCATTTGTTCCTCACTTTCACAAATTATTTTCAATGAAATGCCCAAATCTAAAAATTAGGAATAATATAATTATTTTCTCTATTTTTCCAAAATTGTAGTAGTAATATTTAAAATATTAATTATTCAATCCAAATCATATAAATTCCTTATTATTTCATAACTGCCAACTTTATAATTTAAATATAGAGAATAATCCACTAATTATAAAATTAGATAATAACTATAACTTATTTCAAATTCAATAAATCAAAACTTGCTCTAATTATCTTTAATAAGATAATTTTTGAAATTAAAGCTACAGAAATACTGAATTTGAAATTAGCTAATGATAGCCTTTTTTAAATATTTTGGGTCTTACATTCTACCCACCTTATAAAAATTTTCGCCCTCAAAAATTGATACAAAACGAAAGAAATTTCATAACAGTTCACCCTTGAACACATTTAAGGAAGAAGCAAAAATATATCTCAAAATATAAACATATATACGATTTTCAAATACTTTTATGGTCATATGCATAAAGATACAAAGGTAGGAGTGTGATTGCAAAGCAAACCTTACAAGATAGGCTCAATGCACAAGGTCATATGATCTCAAGGCTTTACAAAAACTTGAGGTGCCAAATAGGGTGCAAATCAAGATAGGCGTTCACAAAGCAAAGTGGTAATTAGTGTGGTAAAAGGCTGCAAAGCATGTTGGTATTTACAGAGTGGCATAACGTTCGCTGACAATCTTGTTCCCACTTCAGAACTTCACTTCCCAACTCCACCAAATATTTTACAACCTCATGGCCAAACATAAGCCTAACACCCACAAACTCGTTTTCAAGGGACAAAACACCCACAACTCATAACATGGTACACCTACCGTTTCACCTTCCATATACACATATCACGTCTTAAAGAACTAACGCATCGCGTTACTACGTCTACAGATCGAATGTGACATCAAAACAATTCTCGAGTCTACTTAGAAGAACACAAGATCTTAGAAAGGAGAAACAAATATCAAGGATAGTACTCATAGATTTGAGAGAATGTATCCAATTCCATATAAGCAAGGATGCTCAAGCAATGAAGTTTGCTAGACAATTCAATTGACAACCTCAAAGATGACCCTTGGATCAAATAAATTCAATAGGACCAATGAGCAGAAAATCAGCGCATTAGTTTGAAACAATTTCAAGCTGAGCCGAAAAAGCATGAGGTTTGCAGGAGAGAAGATTTCAAACCCAAGACAAAGCTCACAGAACTCAAGAGCATGATTAAAAATACTTCTGAATGCATTGTTCACAAGAGAATAAAAAATTTGCGGAAAAATCACCTCGCAATTTAGAAGAAAAGTTAAGCAACAAACATTCTCCAAGAGAATAACAAAAGCAATAACGTGGCTTTGCTGTAATACAATTTTTATGTTGAAATAGATCATGCAGAATTTTAAAAACAAGGTGCACACAAGTTTGGCTAAAGGCTAAAATATCTCCTCAAATATTTTAGAAGGATAATTAGGTGCACAACTTAACCAAAAGCAATCATAAAACTCGGAAGAAAAATCAAATGTTCGTTCAAAAATTCACAAAGTCCATATTCAAACAAGCGCGTATAACATTTATAGCAAGTACGAAAGAGGAAATTAAATTCTCTTTAGAAAAGAAATTCCGAGGTAAAAATTTGCTTACAATTGGTAAGGAAACAAGTGGTGCGTTACAAACGAACAGGTTTCCATTAAACAAGGAAACTTTTCAAACCTTCATTTAAAATAGCGCATGTCCACTTCAAAACAATTTTGTCAAAAATTGAACAATGGTTTCAATTATAACCAAACAACTGAAAAATAAGTTCGATTTGAAACTTCTTCACAGAGAATTCAATCTACTTTATAAAATTCAAAACAAGACTCCAAAAGTATACTTGAAATCACCACCTCACAACAATATTCAAGAATATTAGGATTTACTTGAAAAGGAGTCAAGCCATACAAGAAAAGATCTTAAATCAAAGTAGTTTAAACAAGATCCACTAGTCGTGAAATATCCAACAAGCTTTCAATTTATTCAAAAGAATACAAAAGTCATAGGAAGACACAACTCAATCATTAATAATCCTTCAAGGATAAATCTTTGACTAAAAACTCTTGTAGAGACAATAAGAGGATAAACGATGCACTATTTTGAAACGAATCAAACTAACTCACATAAGAATGAGATCCACAAGATTGAAAAAACCAAGATCAATGGTAATGCTTTCAAGATGTAAGAGATTAGTTAAAAACATAGTCATGCATGACATCCATGGAGATGGAAGGCTTAAGGGACACTCTAGTCCGTTCATACGAAGAAAGCTATGAGCCCAACATTTTCAAAAGAATGACAATGGCACAAATCATATAGCATGCTAAATCAAACTCAATTCAAAATAAGTTAAGTAAAGTTTATCAAACGAACTCAACCAGGACAAAAGTGAAAACCCCTTTCTTTTCAAAATTTTGAAAAATACCCAATTACATAATCAAATGAAGATGTGCATTGGAACTAGAGTAAAATTACTAGAAAGTCAAATTATAATTTAAGGTAAATGCAGTCCCATAAACCAGTAAAAATACAACGAGGCATTAGAAATAAATAGTTATTAAACTGTATAAGGAATTCTCAAAGTTCGTATATAGATAAGTATACATCTATTCAACAGCAATTTTCATAAAAATCTCAAAATTGGCTGTAATCATTGTCAAATAGGAGGAAAACTGAAACAACAAGTTCTCTAAGAATGAACTCGGAAACCGGAGTCAAAAAGCACAGCACATTAAGACAAGTTCAAAGCTGTATCAAAGAACACGTGAATCAAGAAGAACTCCAACAGAGAAAGATAGATATAACAAGGATCTCAAACAAGCATATGCACTTAGGATCAGACAAGAATGCATATGAATAAAGGAATAGAGTGGAAACATCAAACTTCTTTTCAAGAGGAGTAGCAAACAAGAACTTCAAGTTAGGACATGAAAGGATAGGTCGACTCGAACAAAATCTAAGATACACAACTGAATAGCCTCGAGAAATATTTTCCAACGTTCCCAAAACCCGCGATTCGCTTTGCTCAAAACTCGTATATTATCTATGATAACCCATTAGTGCTTTCATGTACATAATTCACTAGTATCAAGCCGGGCAAACTTAATACCAAGAATTATGCAACGCAAGACTAACAGCGTAAATCAATAGATCGTCATGTGCATAGAGCTCTAATTCTCGTCATCCAACAAGACCTAATACATGACAAACGCTCAGAGTACGCAATTGAAGCATAGTCGGTCCATTACTCAGGCTCTACAGGAAAGACCGCTCTTATACCATAATGTAACACCCTAACTACCAAAGCTCACGCTTCCGGCTGCGCGACTCTGATAGTTCGGACATTACGACGACACTTATACCATTTAATACTAAAATATGAGCCTGTTTAAAACTTTAAACCGCAAAACCGCTCCCAAAAATACTTTGGCTATACAACGTACATCCATACGTACAATACAACTTGCAGAAACTCATAAAGAGTACATCCATATATATACGTTCATATATATAAATAATATTACAAGCATTATCCAATACAATTGCTATCCCTCTTACATAATATATCGAGATAAAGGCGAGGGTACATTAATTAATAATCTAAAGCAATACAGAGCATTTCAACAACAACTAAATAAACCCTTCATAACTTCTGCGCCCATATCTTGAAAGGGGAAAAATGTAAGGGGTGAGAACATCATCCTCGAAAGGGTTCTCAGTAGACGGTTTTTGGGAATTACTGTAATAGGATACGTAAAGATAACCGCACCAGAGATTAATAACCGTCTTATGCCTCTTTTCAAAAACAACAGTTTACAATAAAAGTAAAGTCGAAAATCTTTTCCGAAAGAGGAACCGTTCAATCCTCAAAACATCAAAAGCCTTTCAAAAAGGTTTATCTATACTGAACCAAAATAGCCTTTCATGGTTTTCCAAACCAGAAACATAAAACCAGAATCAACCATCGGTCCATCTCAATTCAACCACGGCTCTAGGCCCAAACAATCCAATCCAACAACCAATCACCACAAACCAACAGAGTCCCAGTTGCAAACACAGATAGGAAGTTCAAACACAAACAAATAGTTACAGCAAATAGAACAAGTAGCAGGTAATCACAAGTAATCATATAGGCAAACCAAGTACAATATGCACACCTAAACAATGTCACATAGATGCATATGATGCATGCCTGGCCCTAGTGGCTGATGATATCATCTGTCGGTTATAAAATCAACCCGACAAGTCCTGGTAGCTAACCATTGGACTGTCCCTATGTCGCGCATCCCCAACTCGAGTTATACTCATCATAAACTTTATCGTAATCATGATCCATATCCATCACCCTCACTGGTGAATATTTACGGGGGCGAGCTCATCCGGGACTTTCACAGTGCCCGGCCACACTTACGACATAGGGTCAAAAGAGCTTCAAGTCTCAACCTGGAGTACGTGGTGGCTAGACACTACTTTCTCCCAGGGAAACTCTTATCTCCAATAGTGGAAGTGCAACATTCACATTTAATAATGACTCAGCATATACATGCATTCAATCTCATCCATGGATCAACATCCATCTCAGCCATTCGGCTCACGGTTCAGTCCAGAACCAGCCAATATTCATATCATACACAGCCATTCTGGCTCACGGTTCAATCCAGAACCAACCAATATTTATAATCATACACAACCATTCTGGCTCACAACAAAACAGCACTTCCACATTCAACATCATCAATTCATAAAATCGGCATTTAAGCCATAAATCACTTTTCCCAAATCATTTCACTTTGAAATCAAGTTTCAACTATTTTTAGCCTTGGCTTTAGAAATCTCGTTTCTCAAATCATCTCAGACTCATAAGCCACTTTTACTCAAAGTAAGTTCCCCTTTTAAAAACAATGCCACTCTCGGCATCCTCTTTCCACAACTTCCATAACCATGGCAAGTTAAAGATTCATTTTGAAACATTCAAAATCATCCATCCAACAAGGGGATTTAATAACAAAAGTTTCTCGGCAGAGTCTCAAGTCTTTAGGGGAGAATAACATAACTCATTCCGCCAACTTCATTTAAAATCATTAAAGCATTGGCTTTCCAAATTGAGTAATAAAATAGGATCTAAGCCAATCTGAGTCATGTAATCAATTACTCTTTTCAAAGCCATTTCCTTCACTTAAACCAAATCGGCTTCAATTCCATAATTAAATCTGAAGCGTTTCAAACTGCTAAGAGAATCATTTTTGTTGTGTTAAACTAGAGTTCAAAGGGTACTCTGAATCTTATTCAAGACGTCAAAATAATGAGGTTCATAAATCGAAATCCAATTTCTTTTAAAATCACAAAAACTCTTCCAATGGACACTCTTTATGTTTAATAGAGAAAAACATAAATCGTTTTACCTTTTAAAACAGCTCCAAGGCAAAATTCTCTTCCGAATAACTTGTACCAAAAAACATACTATTCTTCTTGGAAAACAAGGAGAAATCATGATTCTCTTTTTTTTTTAATAATTCTTTCAAAGCATAGCTTCATCATTTTCATAATTGTTCTAAGCAAAGATAACAAGAGAAGCCCTAAATTCACAATCCTCCGAGTAAATAGGAAAGGCATTAAACTCAAACTTTTCCAAATAACATTTCAAATAAAGCCTCAGATTTTATAGAAATTTTGGCAGCATCTCCCCTAAAACTTGGACTTTGCCACCCGGTTCGGGTCCCAACTAATCCGTTCCTCAATCCCTTTCAACAGTCCAGAATCCAAAAATCAATTCAAAATCAAGCTAAATCCAACTGTCGCCTCATTGGCATATCTCAAGGAAACCATTTCAAAATCAAATCATTTTCAACCGGTTTAACTCATTTCCAAATCTTTTAAAGAGACGGCTCAATAACAAATCATTTGTCCAAAACCAAGTCAATTAAAATAAACCAGGCTGAATTCAAAAGTGCATTCGAATTTTCACATCATTGAAATAATTGACTCAATTCAAACCAATCCTCAACGGTTTAAACTCAGATTTCAAATCTTTAAAGAAACAACTTTAAAACATTACATTTCATAAAGCCGTACAACAATTCAGCCAACCCAACATCCATAATCATTCGAGTCAATCAAATAATACATAAGGCAATTACAATCACCAAATACACAATATCTCACATTAGTATCCATATGTAATAATTCTAATACATAAAACATAGTTTTTGGAAAGCGCCCCTACCTTAGAACGCAATTCCATAACCCAACCACGTCACAGGAACCTCCTCTCTTAAACCGGGATCACCAACAACCGCAACCTCAGCCCCAAGCTACTCCCGCGGTACCCACAGCAACGCTAATCACAGCATATAATAATCAGGAATGACCCCACATTACCAAAACTCATTTATTAACCAAACGCAACCGAAAACTAACGCGAGACTTTTCGAAACATAATTTCTTACCGGAATGACAACACGAAGCAGCTGCGATTTTGAACCGGCGGCAGCAACAGCTCCGGCGGTGGCCAAAAACTCTGGTGGATCAACTAGAGAAACCGTACAGCATCAAAACCATCTCGAAAACCAGAAAGGCAGAAACCTCAAATAAAACCCTTACCAGCAACTTTTCTGGCGACGGCAAAAGTAGCCAGAAGCTACGGCGGTGGTTCCGGTGGCCTCAGAACTCCGGCAGTGGCGCTGTCAGACTCCAATGGTGTTTCAAGGCAGCTCCGATGGCAGAAAAGTTTTTCGGCGACAATACACAGCAGACACCCAACCACAGCAGCAACTAGGAGACCGGCGGCCACGGCGGCTGTAAAACCCGGTTAATTAACGGCTAATTAACCCATAAATGAGAATTTATTCTAGAAAGCCCAAAATGTGATTTTTATGGCTAAATGTGGTAGAGGAGATTGAGACGAGAATTTTGGTACCAATTTTATAGAATTCGGACCAAGATTGGACCAAACGGGCCAAACCGGGCCAATTGGACCTAAAGTGGGCCCTTGGCCCAACATAACTTAACCAAAACCCTAGTTTTCAGCACTCTCTCTCCTCACACAACACCAAACACGCTGAAAAGAGAAGAAATGGGGGAAGAATACTCTCTCAAACCTCTATCTCTCACTTGATCTTCAAACCACCATAGCTTTTGATCTAGAGCTCCGATTGCTGCTCCGTTTGCGGCCACGCGTTCACCGCGAAGAGCTCTACAAAACCCATACAATCAATCTTGAGGTAAGCCACGTGTTGCTGTTCGAAATCTCAGCCCTTATTTTCGAGTTTCATGGGTAAAATGTTGAGATTTTGGGTTCTTTGATGTTATAGGACCCAACTCTCTTGAAGGAGAAGGATAATCTTGTCTCCTTGGACCTTGGGTGTGGTAAGATTCTCAACCCTAGTGTGATTTGTGATTTTATGATGTTTGGGTTTTGAGATGTTGTGTATGGGTATGATGATTGTGGCTTAGGTTGTGTATATGTGAATATTGGAGCTTGATTGGTGATTTTGAAAAGCTTGGAAAGGGTTTGGTGGTGAAAAATTTGTTCTTGGAGGTATTGAGGCCTTGAGAGCTTGTGGATAAGTGGTTTGGAAGTGCTTCGGTTGAGCTTAGGAAAATCGGCTAAGGTATGGTTTCGGTTTCCTGTATCTAATATGTAATGTGGTAGGAAATACTTAGGCTAGAGGCCCTAAGATAGGCATTGAA
>NC_029777.3:99445773-99463299 GCF_000817695.3 Arachis duranensis | reverse complement strand
CGTGTGATGTGCGCGGGCGCGCCGATGGTGCTGCACCCAATGCCCAGCTATTTTCCAGAGAGTTATGCCAGAACTGTGCTAATGTTGTGCCTGGGGCACGAGAACACCCACGCGTACGCGTGGTTGACGCGTACGTGTCGATTGGCAAATGTTTAATCCACGCGTTAGCGTGCATGACGCTTGCACGTCGATGAAGTTTTGAGGCCATCCACACGTGCGCGTGGAGTGCGCGTACGCGCGGACCTGTTTTCATCCCAAAGTTGATTTTTGAGTTTTAGAAGCCAAATTTCATACTTCTAAGCCTCCGATCTCACCACTTATATCTTAAATCATTATGATATGCCTAGCTATGAGAGAAGGAGCTAGTGGATGTGGTAACTTGCGAGTGAAGCAAGGGAAAATGAATAATCAATGAGGATCAATGATGATTATGTGAGATGTGAAGGATGGTGGTGGAAGTGCTTGTATGCCATTGGCCGAAGGGCTGTAATTGTTTATGAATTGGCTGGTTCTGGATTGAACCGTGAGCCGGAATAGCTGTGTATGCTATGAATTGGCTGGTTCTGCCGGAATAGCTGTGTATGCTATGAATATTGGCTGGTTATGGATTTAACCGTGAGCCGGAATGGCTGGTATGGATGTTGATCCATGGATGAGAATTCATGCATGTTTATGCTGGATTATTGATAATTGTGATTTGCACTTCCACTATCAGAGATACGAGTTTCCCTGGGTAGTAGCAGTGGCTAGCCACCACGTGCTCCAGGTTGAGACTTGATACTCTTTTGACCCTATGTCATAAGTGTGGCCGGGTACTGTGAAAGACCCGGATGAGCTCGCCCCCGTAAATATTCACCAGTGAAGGTGATGGATATAGATCATGATTATGATCAAGTTTATGATGAGTATAACTCGAGTTGGGGATGCGTGACAGAGGGACAGTCCAATGGTTAACTGCCAGGACTTGTTGGGTTGGCTCTATAACCGACAGATGATATCATCAGCCACTAGGGACAGGCATTCATCATATGCATATTATGTGAATTGTTTGAGATTGCCTATTTGACTGCATATTACTTGCTAATTGTCTAAATGCCTTACTTGTTCCTAATTGTATATTTCTTGCTTGATATAACTGTGTTTGCTACTTTATACTCCTGCTGGCGGTTGGGAGGTCTGAAGGAATTGAAAAGGGAAGTATTAGTTAGACTGAAGAATCTCTAGTCAGATGCCCTTTATGGTTTAGCTTGTTTATACGCTTTGAAATTATCTGGAGGAAGTTCTAGGATTGCCTTTGGCTTTCCTCCATTATTATGTATTATATATGTGGAAGCTGTTACCATGCTGGGGACCTCTGGTTCTCACCCATGCGGATTTTGTGGTTTTCAGATGCAGGACGTGAGGTTTCTCGCTGAGGCATGCTGGAGACTTCTATATTTGCGAAGATCCCTTGTTCTCGGGGCTATGTTTTGGTTTATATGTTTTGCTTAGATACTTTTATCTCCATTAAATAATACAAACTGTGATGACTCCTCTTATGGGAGAATTTTGGAGAATAGGATTTATGTATTTGTGTCCCTTTGGGTTTCCTTTGGGGTTTTCCTTATTATATCATATGTATATATTGTTATGCTCAGATCGGTTATCTTCGCAGCCGGATCTTGAGTCTTGATATTCCTGTTTTTGACACTCCTTTGTATATATATAATCTCGTGTTGGTTGTCCTTGATCGTTACGTTATCGATCGGAGTGTTGCGCTTTAAGGTTGCGGTTTTTGTTTACCCCTTTTTCTACAAAGGCTCCTAGTTATAATCAATCATTCATACTACTATACGTACTAAATTTTTATTTTAGAGGTCGTAATACCTTGCCATCTCTGAATTATGACTTAAGCATAAGACTCTGTATGGTAGGGTGTTACACTTATTATTGGTTACGCTCGTGCGCCGGAGAATAACCCTTACGACCCGGTGAACTTTATGACTGCGTTGGACGGCGTGGACGCGGTGGTGATGAAGGCACTGCGGCTCCGAGCCCGCGATCATCCCCATTCGCGAGCCAAGCTCTTCTCGGTTCTGCTCTCCCTGGCGACGGCGCAAACGGTGCGGTGGTGGCCGAAGATTGGAGCGCGATTGGTGGTGAGCTGGACGAGGCAATGGCGGCGCGGCGGCGACGCTCCTCTTTCCCCTCTTCGCTGCAGCTTAGTCCCCATTTCCCTCTCTTTTACCCTTTCCCGATTTTGCTTTCCCTTTCTTTTTCTTTTCTTGCTTTCAATCAGCTTGCAGCTGCTGCTACTGCATTAGGTATCCTGGGTGTACCGGGTCAGGGGAACCTAGTAGGGTTTTTAGGGTTAGGGTTATTTGTGTTGAGTTTTAGGATTAGGGCAAAATTAGGTTTAGGGGTAATTTGGTAATTTCAAATAAAATTGAGTACAATATAATAATTGAAACCCAAATTAAATCCAACACTAATTATATATATATATATAGAAAATACCATTTGTTCCTCACTTTCACAAACTATTTCCAATGAAATGCCCAAATCTAAAAATTAGGAATAATATAATTATTTTCTCTATTTTCCCAAAATTGTAGTAGTAATATTTAAAATATTAATTATTCAATCCAAATCATAAAAATTTCTTATTATTTCATAACTACCAACTTTATAATTTAAATATAGAGAATAATCCAATAATTATAAAATTAAATAATAACTATAACTTATTTCAAATTCAATAAATCAAAACTTGCTCTAATTATCTTTAATAAGATAATTTTTGAAATTAAAGCTACTGAAATACTAAATTTGAAATTAGCTAATGATAGCCCTTTTTCAAAGATTTTGGGTCTTACATACCAAAACTGGCGTTGATGGTGTTTTCTCTCCCAAAATCAAAGTAGAATGGAATGAAGATGATAAGAAGAAGGTGGAACTCAATTCCAAAGTTGTCAACATGTTGAACCGTGCAATCAACTTCGAAGAATACCAAAAGGTTTCAAGATGCAAAACAACAAAAAAATCTAGGATAATCTCCAAATCACACATGAGAACACCACACAAGTAAAAGAGACCATAATTGACATGCTGAGCAAAGAGTATGAGATGTTCTCTATGAAGAAAGGAGAATCAATTGATGTCATGTTTAAGAAGTTCTCTATCATCATTAATAGCATAGATGCTGTGGGGATTACTCACTTCGAGCAAGTGCTGGTGAGGAAAGTCTTGAGAAGTCTGACTAAAGAGTGGGAAACAAAGGCTACTGTTATCTCTAAAAGTAGCAACCTGAGTCAAATGACCTATGATAAGCTGAGAGAAAAGTTACTAGCATATGAAATCACTCACATAAAAAATACAAAAAAAAGGAATGACTCTTAAATCATGTAATGAATTATTGGATGATAAATCTAGTGATTGTTTATCAGATGACGAGTTTGTATTTTTTTCTAGAAAACTCAAAAAAATGATGAAACTAAGAGAAAAAAGCAGAGGAAGCAGCTCAAAAGGATAAAAAAGGACTAAGCAAGGTCATTTGCCACAACTGTAAAGAAGTTGGATACTACAAATATGACTGTCCCATGTTGAAGAAAGAAGACAAGTCTCAAAAAGACAAGAAGAAGGAGCTTGTGGCCTCTTGGAAAGATCTAGAAAATGACTCTGAAGAAGATGAAGATTCAGACAGCCAGTCTCAAGCCTGCCTTATAGCCGACCACAGCCAGAATGATGAGGTAATCTTTATTGAACCCTCTAATGAAGACCTTCATCTCATGATTGATTATCTCACTAAAAAATTAAGAAGTTTTTTGAACTAATGTCATGAACTTAAATATGAAAATGACATCTTAAAAGCTGAAAATGCATTTCTCAGAAAAAAATTGAGGGAAGCCCAAACCACTGTTGATCTTGTTGAAAAAAACAAGTGGCTTAAAGCTGAACTCGATAGTTGTGATAAACAACATTCTATTATCGGATACTTAAATTGCTTTGAAGAGAATGAAAGGTGGCATAGAGAGGTTAAGAATTTAAAACTAAACTTAGCCAAATTTGCTCAACGTTCTGAACATTTTGATAATTTGTTGGCAAGTCAAATACCTCTTTTTGAAAAGGTTGGATTGGGTTAATGTGAAAAATCAGAATCTGTTTTCAAAATGTCACAATTTAAAAATAAAGCTTCCACTTCAATAGACAAAAGATTTCAAAACCTAAATCCTCCTAAAAAATCAGCAACAAATAAATTCTGTCACATATGTAATAGAGATGGTCATTTTACTATTCAATGTTTCATTTTGAAAGAAAAATTGGTGATAAAAATTACAAAATAGTTGGCAAATATACTGATCTTGGTCAACGAAGATGGTTTAACATTAAAGGATCCAAAAAGATTTGGATACCTAAGGTCACCTAAAAGGTTTGTGCAATTTTGCCTAGCATCCAAGAAGAATAATGACATGTGGTATTTGGATAGTGGATGCTCTAGACACATGACCAGAAAGTCCACATTCTTCATCAAACTTGATAAATATAATGGAGGCTTTGTGACTTTTGGTGTCAATGGTAAAGAAAAAATTGTGGCAGTAGATAAGGTTGGTAAGAGTTTTTCAGCTTTCATCAATGATGTATTTCTAGTTGGTGGTTTGAAATATAATCTTCTAAACATTAGCCAATTGTGTGATTTAGGCTATTTGGTTGCTTTCAAGAAATTAGAATGCTTGGTTGTATGTGAAAAATTTGGTGAAATTTTGTTTGAAACTAAAAGATGTAATAATGTGTATGGACTAACCTTAGAGGAACTAAAAGAACAAAATATAGCTTGTTTTACTTTCATGGACTCTGAAAAATGGTTATGGCATAAGAAATTGGGACATGCAAGCATGTTTCAAATTTCTAAGCTTGTGAAGAAGAATTTAGTTAGAGGTCTTCCTAAGATAAAATTTGACAAAGACATCACTTGTGATGCTTGTCAATTAGGTAAACAAACTAAAAAACTCTTTCAAACCCAAGGATGACATCTCAACCAAAAGACCATTAAAAATGCTATATATTGATCTTTTTAGTCCTACAAGGACTCAAAGTCTTGGTGGTAAGCACTATGGCTTAGTGGTGGTTGATGACTATACTAGGTTTGGATGGGTTCTTCTTAACTCTTAACAATGATACCTTCATTGCTTTTTCAACTTTATGCTAAAAGATCCAAAATGAAAAAGATTTGAAAATAGTTTACATTAGAAACGATCATGGAAAAGAGTTTGAAAATCAAGATTTTGAACCATTTTGTGATGAATTTGGTATTTCACATAATTTTTCATGTCCTAGAACACCTCAATAAAATGGGATTATTGAAAGGAGAAATAGAAGCCTTCAAAAAGTGACTAGGGCGATGTTTTGTGCAAATAAAATTCCAAAAATGTTTTAGGCTAAAGCTGTAAATACAGCTTGTTACATTCTAAACCAAACCATTATTAGAAAAGTCTTAAAGAAAATACCATATGAGATTTGGAAAGGAGAACCACCAAATCTTAAGTATTTTCATGTTTTTAAATGCAAATATTTTGTGTTGAACACTAAAGACAATCTTGAAAAATTCGATCAAAAATCTTATGAAGGTATCTTTGTTGATTATTAAACCACTAGTCAAGCCTATAAGGTTTATCTCAAAGAACATAGAATAATAGAGAAGTCCATATATGTCTCTTTTTGTGATTCTAATACCATTTCAAGTGTTATTGAAGAAAATGATACAAGAACTGAAGCTGAATTGAGTTTTCAAAAGATTAAAGAAGAAGATAAATTAAAACCCTCTTTGAAAAATGATGTCTCTGATTTTGCGGATCAAAATGTAGGAGACAATTCTATTTTGTCTCCTACTGAAGCAAAGAATTTTGGTAATGTGAACAATGTAGAATTGAATCAGGTTCTACCTAACGTCACCTCGCCAAAGGCAAGAGAATGGAAGTTCTTGAAGAACTATCCTCATTGGATATCTCTTTCATGGAGTCACCACAAGATCTTCAAGTAGAAAAAGAAACGAACTCAATAACTTCGCTCTTATATCACAAATGGAATCCCAAAATGTGGAAAAAGGATAAAGACAATGGAAGAAGAGTTGGTCCAATTTGATAAAAATGAGGTTTGGACTCTAGTGCCTTATCCAAATGGTAAGAAGGTAAGGGGTACTAAGTGGATCTTTAGAAATAAATTGGATGAGAATGGAAGTGTTGTTAGAAATAAAGCTAGATTAGTAGCTCAAGTTATGATCAAGAGGAGAGAATTGACTTTGACGAGTCATTTGCTCCGGTAGCTAGAATGGAAGCAATAAGATTATTGCTTATCTATGCTACCTATAAGGGATTTAAACTCTTTCAAATAGATGTTAAGTGTGCCTTTTTGAATAGTTTTATTGATAGAGAGGTATACATAGCTCAATCCCTCGGTTTTGAAAATAATTTTTTTTCAAATCATGTATTTAAACTTTCAAAAGCTCTTTACGGTTTGAGACAAGATCCAAGAGCTTGGTATGAAAGGCTTAGCTCTTTCTTTTTGAAAAATGGTTTTTAAAGGGCACTACGGATACGACTCTGTTCATTAAATATTCTAATGATCATTTCATACTTGTTAAAGTTTATGTAAATGACATTGTATTTGGATCGGCAAATGAAACCTTGTGTGAAGAATTTGAAAAATTAATGACTAGTGAGTTTGATATGAGTATGATGGAAGAACTCACATTCTTTCTAGGACTCCAAATCAAATAAACTCCTAGTAAAATTTTTGTACACCAAGGTAAATATGCCAAGGAGTTAGTAAAGAAATTTGGTTTAGAAAATTTCACACCAATGAGTACTCCGATGCATCTAAATTCTAAACTTCAAAAGGATGAAAATAGAAAAGATGTTGATGAAACAATGCATAGAAGAATGATAGGATCTCTCATGTATCTAACATCCTGTAGACCGGATATTGTTCAAAGTGTGGGTGTGTGTATTAGATTTCAATCCCACCTAAAAGAATCACATCTTTCGGCTGTAAAAAAGATCATTAGATACATCAAAAGGCACAGCTGATTTTGGTATTTGGTATCCTAAAACTGACAAATTTTGTATAGTTGGGTATTATGATGTAGATTTTGCTAGAGATCGTGTTGATAGAAGAAGTATTTCTGGAATGTGTTGCTTTCTTGGACAATTCCTGAATGTGTGGTCAAGCAAGAAGCAAGCTACTGTTGCTTTATCAACGGCTGAGGCCGAATATATCTCAGCTTCTTCTTGTTGTTCTCAATTAATATGACTTAAAACACAACTTGATGATTACAAATTGCAAGTCAATAGTATCCCTATATTTTGTGATAATTTGAGTGCCATAAATATCTCTAAAAATCCTGTTTTGCGCTTAAGAACTAAGTACATTGAAGTTAGATTTCATTCAATAAGAGAACACGTGTAAAAGGGTACAATTAACATTTAATTTGTAAAATCTGAGGATCAATTGGCAGATATCTTCACTAAACCTCTATGTGAAGATAGATTCTGTAAATTGAGAATTGCTTTAGAGATTGTTAATTCTGAATTCTTGAACTGAAATTGATTAACAATTTTTTGGTTGATTGTCTCTTATTTCACAGGGAGACAAAACTGGGCAGATGATGACTCCCTTTAGGTTTCATGAAGTTCAGACAATGAGTTAAGAATTACTACAAATTTGAACGTGAACTAAATCTAAGGTGGCCTTGTATGTTTCCTTAACACCACCATTCGGCCCAAGAGAAAGATATGTTGTTTTATGAAGTGGGCCTTTTTCTTGTTTTGATCATCAACATAAAAGGAGAGTATTTAATTTTTTTGATAATTTAAGTCAAATCAGTCAGTTACTTTTCAAAATCTTTTTTATGTATCTTTTCAAAACTGCCTGCATCAATTTTAAATTTCAAAGATTTATTCATTTCTTAATGCAGTTTTCAAAGAAACCCTGAGCATTTAAAGCAGCTTTTGATTTGATAACTTTTCATCTTCCTCATTACTCCACTTTGTCACTCTCTCTTATTTTTACCCTCTTTTTATTTTCTTTCATGATGAGAAAGAAAGTTGCAACTTGTAGAGAAACAGGAACAATTTGTCCTCCTTGTAATCCTCCTCCTTTCAGGCCTCAATCTCATACTCATATCCATAAACACTCACACTCGTCCTCCTCGCACTCCTCTCAACCTCCAGAGTCAATGGCGTGAACCAAAACCACAAACCCCAAACCTTTATCAGCTACACAAGAGGCTGGCTCTTCGAAGGCTAAAGTAGCAAAAGGCAAAAGGCCTATGACAGAAGAACCCCTATCTTCTCCTCCTTTTCGCTCGACTTCTCGTCCTCTAAGACGCTCAACCCCTTCCTCATAACCATCCAAAGGTGACAAAAGACCTTTTCTTCACTCTGTCAAAGAACACATTTACCTAGACCCTGTTACATTCAAAGCCCATTTTGGAAAACGTCATCACTCTCATTTTGATCCTCTAAGGTTTCTTTTTTGCATGGACTTTGAATTTCACAGAGACGTCATTTCAAAAATACCTCTATGTTCTTCGTATGTTGCTTATTTGAATTCATTGGCTGAAAAAAGAATAAACTTTGTTGAAATTTTTCGTGCTTTAGATTGGAAAAGGCTGTTTGAAATCCGAAAACCTGTTTATCCCAACTTGGTCAAAAAATTTTATGCAAATATACAATATAGTGAGGATTGTGTTCACTCCTATGTTAAAGGCTATCAAATACTTTTAAATCATGAAAACATCAGTAAATTCCTTGCTTACACGAATGTAGGAGTCAATGCCTACATCTCTGGAAAGTGGGATAATCATCTTGAAGTTTCTTACCAAGATATTCTGGCCAATATATGTGAAAACATCTCCCTCATTGATGGTGTCACTCCCACTCATGGAGTCTTAGGTCCTTCCCATGTACAACTTCACCGTATCATCACACATATCTTGCTGCCAAAGTAATTCTTACCAAAGGGTCACCCTTTGTGATACCCTGGTCCTATATGCCATCCTCAATAAAATTCAAATATCTTTTGCTTATCTAATGATGCGCCACATGTTTGATTGTATTAAAAGTGATAAAAATGTTTCACTTTCATATAAAATATTTTTGACATGCATCTTTGAGTATTTTGGTGTTGATCAAAGTAATGAGCTTGAGGAGAATAAAATTTCATCACTTAAGGGTGGTAGTGCAGTGAAGCAATCCAAAATAAAAAGCTCTAAGGCCACCAAGGATACGGTCATGGAGAAAACAGAAGATGAAAGCATCCCTCCTCATTCAGTTGCAGACACTTCCAGCTCACATAAATACTTGATTAATAGAATTGTTAAAGATGTGCTTCAAGAATTTGTCAATCTAACTAAATAGATGGTTAATTCTAGCCAATAATTTCGAAGACTTACAATCCAAAATAAGAAATCATTGCAAAAGTCTCAGAGTAGAGTTGAAGTACTTTTAAAGTACCTTGACAAGTATTGTCTATGCCAGAGAAAGAGAACTTGAAAATTGAGGATGAGGACTCTGATGCCTAGTATATGTCTCCTGATGCTACTGTTGAAGTTTAATGTTTTGCTTCTACTTTCTGAACTCTTATCTTGCTGAAACACTCCTTTTATTTTTCTGTCTTTTGGATACTTCTTTAGATATTTTTTTAGGATAACTGTAATAGATCTAGACTTTTCACCATGTTAATTAACAAGATTTCTTAGTTTACTATTTTGGTATGCTTATTACTTTGCTTTTCTGTAGGTTCTTTCTTTAATAACAAAAGGGGAGAAAGAAAATGAATTGAATATGGGCTGTCTCTGTTATATCTGCCAAAAGGGGAGAAAGAAAGAAAAATAAAATTAAAAATGACCGCCTCTCTATTTTGAATTGAAAATTTTCTGTTTTTGAAATTAAAAGTGGCTACTTCTGATTTGAACCCTGTTTTGAACTTGTGATGAATTGTTTGAAACTTAAGAAATGATTGATGCTTTAGTCTATGTTTAGATGATGATTTAATGCTGCTTATAATTTGATTTTGTGCTTTAAAATTTGCGGCTTGATCTGGTTGTGTATAGAACTTAGTGTCTAAATTTTTTAAAGTTTATGATTGAACTAGCTTTGATTTTTGCTAGCTTCAAGGATGGGTTATGAGAATTTTAGCCTTGATATATAATCAAACATATTCCCTAAGTTTTAGCTGTTTAAAAATGATTGGATGTTTGACATTATTCTTGTGAAAAGTTTGATGGTATCAAGTTATAAAATGCAAACATTTAGGGAGAATTTGAAGATCAAAAGAAAGGGGGAGCTTCATGTCAAAGGAAACTTCAAAAAAAAGTTTCTAAAACTCCTTTCCTTTCTTTTAATATATTTTAATAATGTTTGTCATCAACGAAGAGATGGTTAAATTTAGTGAACTAAACTATGATTAAGATGATGCATAAATATTATTGGGTTAATTTTCAATTGTTTGTGTAAGTTGTTTGGTTTAGTATGTAGAAATTAAACCAAGTTAAAACTGGTGGCCCAAAAAGCATGAAGTTAAGCCCGAATTGAATTTGGCCCAAATACACATACACACTCAAGGCCCAATGTTCATTTGCCTCCATCTCAAATGCTTCTCATCTGAAACAAAAACGGGTCTTTAGCAAAATAAAAGAATAAAAACACATTAGTCCAAATCAAGCCCAATCGATGGCCTTACCCAAATTCACACACTCAACTTAGTTGCTAACTAAGTAATGAGATTCCATTTCATTTGAAATACACTTCCTTCACCCACTGAACTAAAAATTCTCTCTTCTATCTCTTCCCTTTCTTTAACATTACATCATCTTTGAAGCAAGAAGAGAGAAAAAAAATTCTAGAGCTAGGACACGGTCAAAAACAAAAAAGTTGTTTCCATTCTCAAGCAAGAAAAAAAGGACTACAACATACAGAAGGAAAATTTCATCTGAACAGATGATCAAAAAAAGGTATTTTTCACATTTGTGCTTCAACAAGGAACGTTGAAAAAATCCTCTAAGTCACAAGCACCATTCCAGAAACTATGAAAAAAATTGAAGTCAATGGTGCTCTGCTATGGATCTGCGATCAAGAAACAAACTTGGGGCCAAAAAAAGAAAGCACGGTCCAGCTTTAAGAAGCATGAAGAAAAAGGATGAAAGAGAAAGGTATGGTTGCATGTCACTGCTTCTGCTCTCTCTTACCTCTATGAACGCCGCTGCTGATTCTGATATTGGGAAAAGAAAAACTAACATGTGCTGAAGTAAGGTTTCAAGCTTAGGAAACTTCACTCTTCTATAATAAGGGTGAACGAACAAGGATTGGAGTAACGAGTGAGAGCACAAGTTTCGGTTCTCATAGCTCACTGAGCTGTAATATTCTTCTCCTTCATGATTTTTATTTTGTATTTTTTTCTCAGTTTAGTATGTCTGAGTTTCATTGATAAAAGGCAAACATGGTGAGATTTGTAAGAAAAAGTCAATGAGTGAAAAAAGGTAAAGAGCTAGACTTGGAGAAAAAAGTCTAAGTTATTTCAGAAATCCTTTGTATGTATTTCTGTTTTATAGTCATGATCCTAAGGGATTCCCTTGCAAATTAGGTTAGCATTTTGTAGTTGAAAGTTAGGGTGAATCATAGTCAAGTTTAGGTTAGGTTAGAATCTGAACTTGTCCTAGATAGGATTGGAGTATATCCTAGGGAGAATTGGTATTTGTAATCTATTGAAAAAATAGTAAAATTTCATCATTGTTGTGATGGAAACTGGTTGTAGGCTATATTATACTAGATAGCCGAATCAAGATACATCTATATGTTATTCTCTATTCTCTTCTATGTTTTTGGTTCTACACTAAGGAGACAAAAATAAAGTATTTTCTAAAATATTCACTGAACTTCGTTTTATCACAATACTCCTTATAAGGAATACTGTTCTGACTCCTAACGCGTCAGAAGACAAAACTAAAATCTCTCATGTATTTTATTGACAAAACGCAAAATTACAAGTAAAATAAAAGAAAGTCAAGATTTAATTCTCTTTTCTTAACAATTGATTACTATCATATGGACGAGGGAAAAGATAACAAGGACACATGAATACAAAAATTAGTGCAAAAATATAGACAAATAAAAAATAAAATGAAAATGACATATTTATACAAGTTAACAACGTATTATTCTAGCTAATTAATAAACTACTTTTAAACATGATCTTAACAGAGTCAATATAATATAGAGGACTGTGTTGTATTTACATTTCTGATGTTTTAATTGTATATAGAACAATCTTATTAATGGAATTATATAGGAAAACTCTGTTTTCCTTGTTGATTATTCAATAAAGGAGTTGTACTATTGCATGTAAGCTTTCTATTCAAGCAATACTCTTCACTCAATTCTGCTGATGATTTTGCTTTTCCCCATAAAACAGCATAAAATCCAATTGATAGTATCCCTGCTCCAATAACACTGCAAAACATGGAACAATCAACAATTAAAATTTCAATAAAAAAAATATCTGAGCAAATAATATCAACATCAATAAGTAAGTGTACTTTTTCCATAAATTTTTACCTTTTTGGACTAAATCTTATGTTTATGATTTTTTTTATCGAGAAATGCTAGATGATCGATAAAATTTATTATTTTTGGTTATTAATTTTAGTCATTAGTTTAATTTTATTAGTCTAATAATTTAATAATATATTTTTAACATACTTTTAAATATTAATAATTAAATAATAATAAAAAATAATAAATTTTGATAATTTACACGTATTCGACACAAGGTATTAGAACTCAAAAAATTAATCCACTACAAAAAGAAAGCAAAAGAAAACAATATAACACAAAAAAAAACACAAAACATTTCAAAACATTACTTGCACTAACACAGAGATCATTAAATCATACATCAAAAGATCATCTTCTTATATCTTCTTACTTTAAAAATTTTCGGATATTTTTCATTTATATTAAATGTTGGCTGCAATGTGGCTGAACAATATTAACTTCTAAGCAGATTTCTTCATATTTTAAAACCAAAACTAAATTTCTTATTTTATAGAGATAAAAAAAAAAACTTGTGAAGCTCAAATTTTGTACCTTCCAATATACAAAGCATCACCAAGGAATATAACACTCATTGCAGCAGCTATGACAACTGATAGTGGCTTGAAAGTTGATACATAAACAGGGCCTTTAAGATGTATTGCCCATGTATGAACCACACTCACCAGGCACCCACAAAATCCCTACACATAATAAATTAAATTGCACAATTCACATTTCAATATTTTCCTTTCAATAATAGCTTACTTGATTTGAACTTTCTTACTGAGAATATAACCGCCAATAATGTTATGTCAAGTTTCAGCCTCCAAACACTGAAGCTTGATTCAACAAGTATGCATGCTGGCGCAGATATAAGAGTCCCGCACAAGTTGTATAAAAACACCACAACAAGTTCTACCGGATATTGTTCCATAACTTGCGTCTATTGAGGGAAAAAAAAGGACATTAAATTGTGGAAAATCTGACTTTGACTCAAAAAATTTTAGAGTAATATGCTAACCCAGTGCTCAAGAATTTTTATTTCCAAACAAGTTTTGATTACTGATATTATTTTCAAATCTTCTATTATGTTGCATAAATTAGTTTCATATCAAGTTTTTTTTTGTTAGATGCTAGTTATTTAGTCAAATTAATTCTCATTGTTATTTGAAAAATATCTGAAAGTTTCTAAAGTTTTTTAAATTTTTTATATTAGTTTCTTTGTATAGACGAATTTTATTAGTGTCTAAAAAAAATTCTCACGTGATTACTTTTTCTAACAGTATAAAAGATTATAAACCAATTTAATAGTAAAAATTTGTTAAAGAATAAACTGTTCTCTAAATTTTGAAGAAATTATTTAGAGTATTACTCTAAATTTAAATTTTATGCACTTATAATGACGATATTCACAAATAACACTGAGAATAAAATATAAAAGGTAGGAATACAAAATTTAACATTTTTATATTTTATTTGATAATTTGATAATAAATTAAATATAAAAAAATAAGTTATGAAAGTCTAATTAAATTTTAGTTTTTTCTATAAAATCTTTAAGAATAAAATCACAATGATAAAAACTATAATTATAAAAAATTGATAGAAATAATAAACAAAACTATTTTTTAATTGCCTATTTTTAAAGAAATTAATGATTAATTTTTCACCTTTTTTAGAAAAAGTATTATAGACTGATTTAATTTATTATTTTGTTAAAAGCGATTAACATGTTTAATATTTTAAAATATTAAAAACTAATATGTAATTAAAAAAAATAATTTGTTAAATATAATGAAATTTTGTGAGGATGAATTTAGAGAGATTTACTGAGATTTAGTTTAATTTACCTGTACAATAAACCAAAGTGGAGGTAAAGTGTATGAAGCAGCAAGTAAGAAGGCCCCAAGAACCCAATCCCCTTGTGAAGACGATGAGCTGAGTAGTGATGATGAAGAAGCAGAAGCAGATAACACAATAGGGCCCTTGTAGAGCGTTACTACAAGGGCACCAATGATTGATACAATTGAACCTATTATTTTGGCCTGAGTGCTCGAGCTTTTCAATGTTGCTTTTTCCATCCTTCAGTTACTCATGAGAATAATAATTCACAAAGGTTAAGGTAAATGTGCATTTCATTTTAGTAATAATACTGTCTTTTTCTTTTTATAGGTGAAGAGGAAAACAAGACAGACAAATAATAGCAGATTAGTTATAGAATTTTGATTATTAATAAACCAAATAAAATAAAAAAATTCATTTAAGTTTCTAGTAGCATTGGTGAAAAGATAGAGACTGAAAGACTCAAACTGAAAGACAGAGACTAAAAGACAGAGACAGAAATAAATCTTAGTATTCTGTTTGGTGTAAAGTGGGAGACAAAAATTAAAATAAGAATGAAACTCTAATTTAATTTGTACAAAATATAAAATTAAAATTAATTAATTGAAATGAGGGTATTTTAGGTATAAAATGTTATTAAAGTTTCAGTCTCTATCTCTAAAAATTTCAATCCCCTGTGTCCTCACTTTTTGGAAGTACTAAAATACTGAAATTTTAGAAACAGAGATTGGAACTAAAATTTCAGTTTTCGTTTCTAAAATTTCAGTGCCTTTCAGTACCTCCAAAGACTGAGGACACATGGATTAAAATTTTGAAAGCAGAGACTGAAACTTTAATAATATTTTTTATTAAAAATATCTTTATTTAACTTTTTAAATTTCAAATTTGTCCCTCAATCTCCCTATTTATTTTAAATTAAACATAATACTGAGACATAATTTAGTTCAATATATTTTACATTAATTACAATATACAAATTTAATTCAGTCTCAGATTCTTTGTCTCTCCCTTCCAATCTTAGTTACTCAGTCTTAGTCTCTCTTCTAAACGGAACCTAATAATTTAGTAGAATATAAAATATTATATCTTGATTAAAACGTAAAGACATGATAGAGTGAGTAGTACAGTTAGCTTGTAGTGCAAGAAAATGAGAGTTTATAGAGAAATCTGTTAAGTTGGTTATCTTGGTTAACTTAGTTAAGTCTGATGTAGTTGAACTAATGACATAGGAATTGGGGTTTGTAGTTAGTTGTTGTGGTTCTTATTTTATTTCTTTGTTCTACATTGTTGTGTTGAGTTTTGTAATTAACAAAAAAAAATAATCTAATAACTCAACAGCTTGAAGTCGATGACATCGTTTCAATTTGTAGCTATAACTATGTGAACAAGTATATTTCATGAGAATATATAATAATTCCTTAACTCTTGACTTGCAAAGTATTTTATATTTTATGATGTTGAACGAGAATTGAACAAAAATTACCTGAATAAAATAGCGAGTACGTAAGTAAAAGCTGGTATAAGGTTACTAAGAGCAGAAGCGAGAGTAGGTGAACTAAACTCAAGTCCTTTATATCCAATAAGTTGAAATATAAACCTGCCACATCAAATACCAGCAACTTTAATTTAATCATGTACCTATATATATATACTTTGATATCAATAGTATATTTAGTAGACGCTAAATTCTAAGCATTTGTCTTCATGGATATTTGATGACTAGGTAAGTGATAATTAAATGTTACTATGAAAATTTGATACATCATTAGATATCAAAGTATTTGAATATACCTTCATATCCATTTGTGTTCTAAATTTTCACAATGACATAAAAAAGAAACAGAGTAAAAATATGCACATGGTGAATTTGATTTTTTTTTTGTATTCAGAAAATTTTAATGTTGATAGTAATAGTAATTTTTTGCGATACTGAGTTCTGTTTAAGGGTTTGTCGCTGGTCAATAAGTTACTGCATGTATAAGACGGGATTCAAACTCCTAACATTAACTTAAGCGGACTAGTGAGCTAATCACTAAACCAACCCAACTTGATTACGATAATAGTAATTTAATGTGTATATTATTCACACAAAACATGTAGGTTTAAAAACTATTTATAATACATATACTTATATAAACATTCGTAATAAAAAAGTCAAATTACCCTTCATCCATTTGAAAATAATTGTCCTTTAAGATTTGACTATGCATATTAAGAAAATCATTAAAATTATGAGTTTCATAGAATTCACCTACTCCTTGGCGAACTTAGTATTCAATGACAAGTTCGCCTATCCTCGACGAACTTGGAAACGGTTCGCGGCACTATATAAGCCATGGTCTCTATTCAGTGTTTTCATTTTTTTTTTTTTTACTTTTCTTTTCTCTCTTCTCCTTCTTTGTCAATTATGTTAAATCTCAGTTAAATTTTCTGTTTCTACAGCACTTGACTTTTTTGTGTTTGGTATTCATCACTTTCAGATCATTTTGTTCTTTCTATTTCTCTTAAAATTTATTTCATACAATATATTTTAGTTTTAAAGAAGTTTTACTTACTATATCACGATTACATAGTTAATTTAGAGAACATTATTATGTTAGTTAGAGTAAATAGTATGATATTTATTTTAACTTTAGTTGTGTTATATGTTAGAGTATGTCAAAGAATTATATAGTTATAGCAAACTTTTATTTAGTTTAATTTATGACATGATAGGAAATTAATTAGAATTCTAATATGTTTGATAAGAAGTTTGTTAAGTTGAAAATAATTTATTTTAATTTATTTATTGATTGTGGTGTAGTTTAATGACACAAAACTTGTTAGGGTATGATTTATATATAGACGAGATGAGATTGACCACAATTTTGATTGAATAGTACAACTTATTTGTTATATCTTTAATATGTTCAAAATTTAAATTATTGATGTTATATGACACTATAATCTCATTTTTGGTTTAGGGTTCCTGGATTTTGTAAACGAGAAGGAATTATCCACTGCGTCCCCCCGAAAAGATTAAGAAATACCTCAGACAGGCTGGATTTGAGTTCGTGACACAAATGTCAGAGTAGGACCATGATTGGACACTGATCGAAAAATGGCATAAAAATTCACC
>NC_029777.3:99431238-99445674 GCF_000817695.3 Arachis duranensis | reverse complement strand
AAACCAAAAAAAAAATAGATTTCAAAAAATAATAATAGATTTATTTGTTTGGAAAAATAATAGATTTTTTATTTTATTTTAAAAAATCCTTCAAATAATTATCATTTTAAAACAATTAATGAAAAAAAGGCCTGAGAAAGTTAATATTATTATTTCAATTAATATTTATCATAAAAAGAGTGAACATCATAAAAATAAGAATTCATAAAATTTAATTAAAAAATATTTTAAATTCAAACTCAACAAAATTATACTTTTAATAGATTTTATATTAAATTTATTTGGCAACTTAATATAATATTGAATGAAATTAACTATTATAATGTTAGCTTTCTAGCACTATTCGTTAGAGAATACTAATTAAATTTATCCAACTAATAATAACCATATTAAATAATGAATTAAAGGTGACAGCATAAGGAAGAAATAAATACTCCTGCAAGAATAGGATAATTAATAAAAATAAATCTATGCATTCACTTAAATTTATTTAAACTCAAAATGTTTTTAGTTGTTTCCTTAATGTATATGAGTGTATTGGACGCCTCCGGTACGGGTTGTGAGATGGATCGGGGACCTTTAGGTCGAGGTGGATGTCGGAGTATTCAACTGGAGCAACGAGGGTAGTACCTGTAAAGACACTCCGATGCTCAAGTCAGAATGAATCTCAGAAATATGAGGTATGTAGAGTGAATGACATACCTGAAGGGGCCTAGGGATCCCCAGGTGATAGTGAGTATCTTATCTTATCTTATTTTGCTAAGATAAGGGAGACGTTTAAATTTAAATGTTGGTTAGGAGCTCTAGTGGGTCAGTTTTGGTCCTTCTAGAAAGGTGATGTGGTTCGAACCCAGGTAACCGGGTTCGGAGGCCATTCTGGGCGTGGAATCTGTGGGCCGGATCGTAACAGTGCCCCCGCAGCGGGAGAGGGAACAAGGTCGGTCTTCATCGCTGGAGGATACGGTTTTGGCCGTTCATGGCCTTCCTCGGTTTGTCAGAGCAGGAGGTAAGGTTATTGGGGATTTCCTCAACGGGCCTACCTATTGCAGAGGGGCGGCGCATCGGGTCCTAGAATGGGCCGGTTGGTAGAGTTCGTCAGCCTTGTAGTCTGTATTGCGGTTGATGTGAACTTTCTGCCTTCCTATGCCCATTTCGTATCCCAATGCGTGCTGTCAGTTGCGTTTTTAGAGAGAGCGTTTATTGCGAGGGGGCGCTTGGGCTGCCTTCCCAGTTTTGTCCTGCGTGTCTTGTTTAATTTGGGTGACAATTTTGTCTTTTTACTTTTCGAAACCGTTTCGATTATTGCTTTTCTTCCTTCGCTTGTTTTATTTCCTGGTTCCTTTATTTTTGCTTGCCCTATGCTCTTCCTTTCTTCTCCTCCTTGTGGTATATTGCTTCACATCCTGCATCCTCCGTCCGTTGCTCTTCGTTTGTTGTTTCCTGCTTCGGTGCTTTCCACACTTACGCTCAATTTATTAGGTTGGTGTTCTCTCTATTATTTTCCTTGGCTTGCATGTGTTAGGACTGTGGCCGTCTGTTTTGTTCTTTAGTGTTGTGTTTCGAATAGGGTGGTGGGTTTTTCCTTTTGAGGGGATGAGCACCACTTTGTAGTTGACAGTAGGTAGTGGCATTTGTTTCATTTTCTCCACAGTTTTTTGTCGCGCGGTTTGGGCTGATTGTGGTGCTCATCTCTGTTTTAGGTATGGCTCAGCGGAGGACTGAGGGTATGGGTGCTCCGGTGATTCTAGTCGGAGGCGTTCCCTCCCTTTATTCCTGGGTGACCAATGATGTTTGGGGTACACCGTCTCGGATGTCAGAGGCAGATCTTCAGCGGCTCCATGATCAGGGGGCTGTTTATGGGGGGTGGCGAGGTTGAGAGCCAGTACGAACTCGTCCTCTCCAGGGTTGACTATTATCTTGTTTGCTTATTCCACTTGCCCGTTTGTCTGGGGGTGTTCTACCGAGATGAAGCGCTGGTTTATGGCTAGCCCTTCCAGGAATTTCCGGAACTTCTTGTCGGCAAACTGGATTCCATTGTCTGAGATCACGATCTCGGGAATCCCGAATCTGGTTATTATGTGTCTCTAGACAAACTTTTGGCACTGCGTTGCCGTGATGGAGGCCAGGGATTTGGCCTCGATCCATTTGGTGTAGTAGTCGATTGCAACAATGAGGTATCGGAGTTATCCGGGGGCCGTTGGAAAGAGGCCAATGAGGTCGATGTCCCATGTTCCGAATGGCCGGTCTGTCGTGATGGTGATGAGCTGGTGTGGGACAACTTGTTGGAAGTCAGAATGTATCTGGCATTTGTTGCAACTCTTGACCAACTGTATGGCGTCCCTGATAACCGAGGGCCAGAAGCATCCAACTCGGATAATCTTCTGAGCCAGGGCTTTGCCTCTGATATGGTGGTCGCAGCAGCTTTCGTGGATTTCGCGAAGGATGTATTCCATGTCCCCGGGCTTGATGCACTTGAGCAGGGGTTGCATGAATCCGCATTTGTACAGTTGTCCCGCCACTATGGTGTAGTTGGCGGCTTCCCTTTTTATCCGTTTTCTTTCTTTAAGGTCTTCGGGTAATACTCCGTTAAGGAGGTATTATAGGATAGCGGAGGTCCATGAGTCATGGTCGGTGATCGGAAGGCTGGTGTTGGTCGTGGTTGATACAGAGGGTGTTTTGACAACTTCCTGTATCAGCGACCGATTTCCTTGTCCTGGCTTGGTTCTAGCCAACTTTGAGAGTAGGTCTGCCCTTGCGTTTCATTCCCTGGGGACGTGTTGGACGGTTACATGATTGAATTCTTCAGTTAGCCCTTTTACTTTGGTTAGGTATTGTTGAAGCAGGGGTCTCGTGTTTGGTAGTCTCCGTTGATTTGGAAGTTGACTACGTGGGAGTCGCTGCACACCTCCAAGATCTTTGCACCGACCTCTTTGGCTAGTGTCAATCCAGCCAAGAGAGCCTCGTACTCTACCTGGTTGTTGGAGATCAGAACTCGTACCGAACGAATTGTTCGATCACAATCCCGTTTTGGTTTTCGAGTATCACCCCAACTCCACCGGAAGTGGTGTTAGATGAGCCGTCTACATGCAGCTTCCAAGTTTCGATGGCGGAGTTTCCCGGAGTCATCTCGGCGATGAAGTCTACCAGGGACTGTGCTTTAATCACGTTACGAGATTTGAACTTTATTTGGAATTGGGACAGTTCTACGGACCATGCTAGCATTCTCTCCGCTAGCTCGGGCTTTTGTAGGACTTGCCTGACCGCTTGGTCGGTTCGGACCGTAATGGGGCGAGCCTGGAAGTATTGTCGAAGATGTGGGAGGCTGTGAGGAGTGTGAAGGCGAGTTTCTCGAGGCGAGAGTAGCGTGACTCCATATCTTAGAGTACTTTGCTTATGACGTAGATAGGCCGCTATGCCTTATTCTCGTCTTCTCGGACAAGTGCTGCCGTAAGTGCTTCTTCTATTATAAATAGGTATAGGTAGAGGGTCTCTCCCGTTTGGGTTTTAGCAAAAATGGTGGGTTCCGCTAGGACTTTCTTGAAGTGTTGGAATGCCTCTTTGTATTCTGCTTCCCACTTGAAGGGAATCCCTTTCTTCATAAGTTTGAAGAAAGGGATTGCCTTCTGGGCCGACGCGCTGAAAAATCGGGATAGGGCGGTTAGTCGGCCGGTCAGTTCTGGATGTCTTTCAGGTTTTTTGGACTTGCCATTTCAAGGATGGCTCTACATTTCTTGGGGTTTGCCTCTACCCCGCGTTGCGTGATCATGAACTCGAGGAATTTTTCTGCTTCCATTCCGAAGGCGCATTTTGTCGGGTTAAGGCGCATTCGGTGCTTCCTCAAAGTGTTCATTGCGAGCTCAAGGTCGTCGATGAGGTGCTAGCCGAATTTGGTCTTGGGGAGCATGTTATCTATGTAGACTTCCAGCCTGGACCCAGACAAGCCTTGGAATATCTTGTTGACGAGCCTTAGGTAAGTGGCTCCAAAATTTTTTAGGCAGAAGGGCATGACTATGTAACAGTACGTGCCGTCGAGGGTCATGAAAGCCGTTTTCTCCTCGTCGGGTCAGTGCATGGGTATCTGGTTGTACCCGGAGTATGCATCCATGAAGCTGAGATATTGGTGACCGGATGCAGTGTCTACCAGTTGGTAGATGTTTGGTAGGGGGAAGGCGTCTTTTGGACATGCTCTGTTCAAGTCCGTATAGTCGACGCACATCCACCACTTTCCATTAGCTTTCTTGACTAACATGACGTTAGTCAGCCAGGTCGCATAGGGTAGTTCTCGGATGAAGCCTGCCTCGAGGAGGGCCTTAACTTGTTTCCTGAATTCGACGGCTCTATGAGGGGACATTTTTCGGCTCCTCTTTGTCACAGGTTTGGCCTTAGAGTCCACGGCTAGTCGATGGGACATTAAGTCGGGGCCTATTCCCAGCATGTCGGCGGGGTGAACGCGAACAAGTCTCTGCTCCATTTTAGGAGGCTGTGAGATCTTCCTTAAGGTTGTATGGGAGGTTCCTGTTGATGAACGTGTATTCCTCTTTGATGTTCCCTATTTGCAATTTTTCCATGTCTCTCTCTGGTTCCAGTCTAGGTTGCCCGTCTTGTCGGGAATCCAGGTCAGCTAAAAAGATGCCGTCCGCGTCGCGGGATCTCTTCTATAGGGCTAGGCTGGTGTTGTCGCATTCTACTGCGATTTCCTGGTCTTTGTGGATTGTTCTGATGGAGCCGTCTTCTGTAGTGAACTTCAAGAGTAGGAATTTGGTGAAGATGACGGCAAAGAGGTCGTTGATTATTTTTCTTCCGAGGATAACGTTGTAAGCGGTGGAGTCTTTGAGAACCACGAACTCGGATAGGATTGTCTTCCTTTGGTTCCTTGTCCCTATGGTAAGGGGGAGGACGATGGAACTGTCTGTCTTGAGGAAGTCATCCCCGATTCCGGTTACTCCGTTGCGGTGTTTCTGGAGGTTTTCATTGCAGAGTCCAAGCTTGTCGAAGGCTCTTCTGAAGAGGATGTTGGAATCTGCTCCCGTGTCTACCAGTATTCTTCTGACCAGCCCGGTTTCAATCTTTACCGAGATAACGAAAGAGGCGTCTTCCGCCGAGGTGCCGTATTGGCAGTCCTCGGGGTAGAATGTTATTGCATTACTGGTGGTGATGGTTAGGATTTAGTTTCTAACTGCCAAGATCTTGAGATCCTTTTTTAGTGCCGATTTTGATTTTCCTAGGGTTTCCTTGCCTGTGATGATGTGCACGACTATGACCAGGTCTATCTCTGGGCTTTCCCTTAGGGTTTGTCTTTGCGTTCTTAGGTTGCGTCCTTCTCTTTCTGGTGATCTTTCTTTTTCTGTGCATTTTGGTTCTTTGATGATCTTGGCAAAGTCGGGGAGCTTGCTATCTCATATAGCTTGTTCGAGTGCGTCCTTTAAGTCGAAACAATCTTGTGTCCTATGTCCGTATCCTCTCGTGGATTCATCCTGTCTCTGGGTGACTCCGATCAAGCTGATCGGGTGTTTGGATTTTGTGATTCTGGTGGTGAATTGGGTCATGAATTTTCTCGATATATCGTGGAAGCCAGTTATGGACCCGTTGGGGATGGCGTTAAATCGTTTAATCGCAGGCACGGCTAGGATTATTGGGAAGGCCCTGCATCGGACCGCATTGGCGGCTCCTTCCAGGTTCATCCTGGCCTCGAAGACCATTAGGTATTCTTGGGGGTCTTTGGTTCCGTCATACTTCATATTCGTGGGTTTGTTGAAACCCTTAGGAAGTTTTGCTTTTAGGATTCTTTTCGTGAAGGGAGTAGCTCCCATTATCATGTGCTCGCTCCTCATGCTTTTGGTCTTTCAATGACGCCAGCCGTCATCCACGTCGCGCCGGAGTTCCGGGTCGAGGGATACCCTGCGCTCATGCCTTTTTCCGTGACGCCGTTCGGGTGACCTGTAACGGCCGGTCTCGCGGCGGGATCTTAGTCTTGTGGTGGCGTAGCTTCCGTTCTCTGTGTGGTGTCCTTCCTTGGCAATCACCCGGCCTTCGAGTTCCTGTACTCGGAGGTAGAGGTCTTGGATTATTTGGGCGGCCTTGCCTCCTAGGTTTTCGGGTGCCCGTGTTTCAATGATTGCGGGGCCGTTTTTTTGTTTTGCGGAGGGGTAGTCTGGCGAATAGCGCTTGCTATCCTTCCATGGGTGTGGGGTGTAGCTTCTCGGTGTTTGGGAGTTGGGTTCCTCGTTCGGGAGTTATTGTGGTGGCTTGGGGATTGTTCCTCGAAAACGTCTGCGATTCCGTCACGACGTTGTAGGTCCCCACAGACAACACCAATATACTGGAGGCCTCTGGTATGGGTTGTGAGATGGATCGGGGACCTTGGGGTCGAGACGGATGCCGGGGTATTCAACTAGAGCAACCGGGGGTGGTACCTGCCAAGACATTTCGATACTCAAGTCAAAATGGATCTCAGAGGTATGAGGTGTGTAGAGTGAATGACATACCTGAGGGGGTCTAGGGCTCCCCTTTATATAGGTGATGGTGAGTGTTTTATCGTATCTTATTTGGCTAAGATAAGGGAGACATTTAAATTTGAATGTTGTTTAGGAATTCTAGTGAGTTAGTTTCGGACCTTATAGAAAGGTGATGTGGTTCGGACCCGGGTAACCGGGTTCGGAGACCATTCCGAACGTGAAATCCGTGGACCAGATCCATAACAATAAGCAACTATAACAAGATAATTATTTTTATTAAAAGAAAAGTAGACAAATTAACTCGTCAATATGCTAATTCTCTATAAATTAAACCGGGATAAATTAGAATTTTAGGCATTTTTATTTAGTTGGATCGATCGAGTCAAGGCGTTCCATTTTTTACTGGTTTTGACATCCTTATTTGTAACTAGAAGGAGCATATTGTTTTGATAAAACTTAAAAGAGATTCTTGTTAATAAAATAAGTTGAAAGAGATTATCAAAGTTAGGTACAGTTGAAAAGAACTAATAACTAACACTGTACTACATTAAAATTTTAAAATTGCAGACAAACTCATTAACTTTAAAACAGGCATATAGTTGTAATATTTTCCAACCTTTTAATTCGGTTCATAAATTGTATGTTATATATATGTATATTTGCAGAGGGGAAAAAGAAAAAGAAATTAAATATTGTTACCCAATGAGTCCAAGAAGAAAAATCCTACCGACCAATGAGGCTTTAAATGTGGGCAATCCACTTGACCTGCGCCATTGAGTAAACTAAACCATAAAACGTACAATAATAATATTAATGATGAAAGAGAGTTGATAGATGATCCTGTACCTGGTGGCGAAGAAGATGAAGGGAAAAGGTAGAAGAAGAATAAAGGTGGAGATGGCATATGAATAAGCAATGAAAACATAGTAACTCAAGCCTTTCTCAGTGGCTGCTTTGAATAGAACGCTGGAACCAACGCTGAAGCATTCAACTGCCACCATTGCAAAGAATGGAACCACGTTCATGTACCAATAATATCTACCTGATGATGCCATCTCTCTCACGCAATGGAACCACGTTCTTTCTTCAAGTTTCTATTTATAGTAAGACTCAAGTGACGGTTGCATAGGCCACACACCCTCACCTACACTCTAAGTCTCTAATTAATTAATAATAATTAAATTAGCAAGTCGCACTAACTATCACACCTCATAAGTCATATCCCATATAACTGTATGTCATGTGAAATAAGAAATCGTATTAGGTACGTATTAAAAATCAATCACTTAATAATATAATATATAACATACAGGATAATATAAAATATGAGATAACATATTATTTTTTATATTTTGAAACTATATATCTCATCTCACAATATGTATAGTTAGGAAAAAAAACTACCTGAGATGGAAAAAATAATTCAAAATTTACTCTCTGATTTATAACTTGATCTAGGTAAACAATTCATTTCAAAACCATCCAAGTCAAGCAGTTATTTTCAGTCCTCTTAAAACGAGCTGATCAATTTATTAATTAGTTAGAAAAAAATAATAAATATTAAATAAAATAAATTTTATCTGTTTTTAATTAATTTTTTTATTACTAACCATTTTCGTTTAAATTTGTAGTGTTTAAGTTAAGAACAAAACCAAAGCCAAAACAAAAAATAACTTAAACTTAACTTATTTAACATTCATTATAATTAATAAATATAAAATAAAATAAATTTTAATTTTTTTTCTCTCCTTAATATTATCAATTTGAATAATTAATGTCTAAAAATACGTATGTTTTTAATATATTTGATTTTTACTTTTTTTTCTTGATCAAAATATATATATATATATATATATTGTATTATTTAAAATATATTATCGTTATAGAAATAAACAAGATATTTTATAATTAAATTCAACTAAGTCTTTTTTTTCTTTTTACACGTCTCTTCCTTCTTCTTCAACGATCTTTTATTATACTAACAAATTATTGAACCAACTTGATATAACTTGATCATATATATAGCATCACTAATTTTTTTTTATATACAAAAATTATTTATAAAATATGTTTTCTGTTTAATTCGTTGAAAAGAAAAAGAAAACTTGTTTGTTATTCGTTTTTCTAAAATATATTTTTTTATATATAACTGTCTTCTTAAATCTCTCACCTATTTTTAGAAGAGATATCTCAACAACGCTAAAATAAAAAGACGGTTAGTTATCCACCATCAGAAGTGGGAACTACTTCAACGGTGGTTATTGGTTTATCACCTATAAATACATTGACACATTTAAATAAAATTAAGTTCTAATACACTAAAATCTGCTTAATCCTTTGCTAACTTAGGCATCGGAGTGTCTTTGCAAATATCATTCCTCCATTCTTTCACATACACAACTCGGACGGTGGTTCCTAGACATAAAGCGAGTCGGAGACCACTTTCCTATAGCGTTTGGACCTCTCATTTAAATCCAACCATCCGGTTCTAGGTAAGCCCCGGAACATTGGCGCCGTTGCCAGGGACCTGGAAGATCAACACATGATGACGGACGACCAGCACAAAGACGGACACACCGCTTCGAAGTCTGAGCAAGAACAACAAGACGCGGTCAACAACAACAGGGCAATAATATCCCTGCAAGGAACGGAAGGACAGCATGGCAAAGGTCCCTCCAATCCCCAGGGATCAAAAAGGATCTCCTCCGAAGTTCATCAGCTTATTGGAAAAGATGAACAACCTCACTCTGCTAACCTAATGGGATTATTACATAGTCACCAAGGTCAACTCGAGCAATTAGAATAGGAGTCAGAATGACAGCGTGAAGCGGAACGAAGCTTAAGGAGAGAAATCAAGCGACGAAGAGAGCTTGAAGAAAAGCTCTCAAGGCTGTAATCCAATCTCCGAAATAAGGATTTTCGCAGAGATTGAGAAGATACCCCGTTAGGAGAAGAAAACCCATTCATTGAGGATATCATGAGGGCTAAATTTCCCAAAAACTTTAAAAGCCCCAACATAGACCTGTATGATGGGACGACAGACCTGAAGCACTATCTCAGTAATTTCAAAAGTCAGATGTACTTAGCCGACGCGTCAGATGCCACTCATTGTAAGGCTTTTCTGACAACTATAACAAAGGCGGCCATGAAGTGGTTTGACATCCTCCCCCCCAGGTCGGTAACTAGCTTCGACGACCTCTCACGCATGTTTCTCGCGCGCTTCTCAATCCAGAAGGACAAAGCCAAGTAGGCACCCAACCTATTAGGAGTGAAACAGGAAGTCGGAGAACTATTGAGAGACTACATGGAAAGGTTCAATAAAGCGTGCTTGGAAATCTAGGACTTATCTACTGAAGCAGTAATAATGGGCCTAGTCAACGGACTCCGAGTAGGACCCTTCTCCCAGTCCATCTCAAAGAGACACCCGACTTCTTTAAGTGATGTACAAGAACGAGTTGAGAGGTACATCAACATGGAGAAAAAAGCCAGGTTACGAGAATTAAGTTGGCGGATAAGGCATCCCCACCAATCAAAAGAAAAAGAGAAGGAGTCCAATAAAAAGGAAGAAGTCGGAACTGAAAGACCTAGGAGATATCACTCTTATACTCCCCTGCGAGTTTTCCTAGTCGACGTATACAGGAAAATTTATCACACTGAAAAGCTTCCTCCCCCGCGACCCATTAAGAACAAAAAGGGGGAAGTCGCAATGAATACTCTGAATACCATAAACTGTATGGATACTCTACTAGTGATTGCTACGACCTAAAAAATGTAATAGAAAAGCTGGTCAGAGAAGGCCGGCTAGATAGATATCTCATGGAAAGGTCGGACAATCATGGAAAAAGAAAAAGAGATGATGAAGGTCATGGATGAAGAAGTCCACCCCCGCAAACCCCAGAACAACATATCCATATGATATCGGGGGGATTTGCGAGAGGAGGGTTGACCAAATCATCTCACAAAAGGCATTTAAAGGAAGTCTATCAAGTCGGGAGCGAATTGTCCGACCTCCCCACCATCTCTTTAACCAAGGAGGACGGACAGGGTATTATTTCCGGGCATGATGACTTGGTAGTAATCACTATGATTCTCGTCAACGCTCATCTATATAGAACTCTGGTAGATCAAGGGAGCTCAGCTGACATTTTGTTCAAACCAGCGTTTGATAAGCTGGGATTGGACGAAAAAGAACTAAAAGCTTACCCAGACACTCTCTTCAAACTAGGGGACACTCCCATTAGGCCGCTGGGTTTCATTCTCCTACACACAACTTTTGAAAAGGGAATAAAATCCAAGACATTAAGCATCGACTTTATTGTCATTGATGTAGCTTCTGCCTACAATGCCCTAATAGGCAGAACAATCCTAAATTGGCTCGGAGCAGTGGTTTCTACCCCCATCTCTGTATGAAATTTCCAACACCAAAAGAGATTGCCACTATTAGAGGAGATCAGAAGTTGGCGAAAAAATGTTACAATGAAATCCTGAACCTAAGAGGTAAAGGCAAGGAAGTCAATACCATTGAGTTCAGAGGAGTCTGAGTTAAGGAATAGCTACGACCATAGTCCGGAGGAAAGACTGAAGAGGTACAGATCAGGCAAGAGGTCAGAAAGAATACCAACATAGGAGCTAATCTAACAGAAGATCTGAAGCAGAAGCTGACACAGATCCTACAAGAAAATTTCGATCTCTTCGCCTGGAAAGCTTCCGACATGCCTGGGATAGATCCTGAGCTTATGTCACATAGATTGGCTGTTCATCCAGGATCCCGACCTATCCAACAAAGAAGACAGAAGTTAGGACCTGAATGGGCTCAAGTGGTCGAAGAGCAAGTACAAGCTCTGTTTGAAGCAAGCTTCATTAGAGAAGTCAAATACTCGGCCTGGCTGGCAAACGTGGTGTTGGTCAAGAAACAGAATGAAAAATGGAAGATGTGCGTCGACTACACTGACCTAAACAAGGCATGCCCTAAGGACCCATATCCTTTACCAAATATTGATACCCTAGTAGATTCCAACTCGGGGTATCAATACTTGTCATTTATGGACGCTTACTCGGGATATAATCAAATCTCGATGTACAAGCTAGACCAAGAGAAGACGTTATTCATCACGCCCGGAGCAAATTATTGCTATGTGGTCATGCCATTTGGATTAAAAAATGCAGGGACTACATACCAAAGGCTGATGAATAGGGTGCTTGCACCTCATCTAGGAGAACTGATGCATGGGCATCATGTTGTGTTTTGCTATGCTTTTTCATATTAAAACTTAAGTAATCATGCTTAATTATTAAGTGTTTTTGTGCTTAAATCATAGATTACTTTCATCTCTTTGATTTAATTTATTTTGTAGAAAATGATGGAAAAAAAGCAAAAAAGCACAAAACAAGCGCTAGCAAGGAGCAATGGTGAAAGCGCTATTGGGGCTAGCGCCCTTTCCAAAAGCGCCAGGGGCCTAACTGGCAAGCATGCTTCAGCGCCATTAGCACTAGCGCCATCCCAACAATGCCTATGACCCTTGGCAATCTGACCTTGTCATTTTAAGGGAGCATAACTTGAGCTACAAAGCTCCAAATGAGGTGATTCCAGTGGTATTGAAAAGTAGGAATTTAGAGCTTTCCAAGCATATATGGCACTACATGGTAGACACTAAATCTGAGGGAGAAAACTTACCCCGAAAGTACAAAGATGAACATAGTATCAACTTGTAATAAGGCCAGCTGACCTCTTCACATTCCATGGGGTATCAGTCGAGCTGTAAAGCTTCAAATGATGCCCTTTTAAAGGAATTGAAAAGTAGACATCCAGAGATTTCCAACAATATATAATAATATGGGGTGAAAATTTATTTTGGGCTTCATAAGTTGGCGTTTTTAACAATAACCAGTTTGGGCGCTGGCAGAGCGCTGCCCTCAAAAGCACCTGCAACCCTTGACAACATTACCCTGTCTTCTTCAAAGGACCATATATTGAGCTACAGAGGTCCAATTGATGTACTTCCAATTGCGTTGGAAATCTGACATTTAGAGTTTTTCAACAATGTATAATAGTCTATAGTGGGCATGAAATTGGAGCACAAACAATAGGCATCTTTAAGCCCCAAAAACACTTAACAAAAGATCCCAGCGCTGTTAACGCTAGCGCTACGCCAAGCACGCCAACGATGAAGGCCACGTGCATGCATGGGCGAAGCGTATGCGTGACAAGCGCCAAAAACAGTGATGACGTGCATGCATGGGGAACGCATACGTGTGACAAGTGCTAAAAGTAGTATCGACGCGCAAGCGTGGGCGACGCGTATGCGCAAGTGCACAAGCGTTAGCGCTAAGGGGAAATGCTACGTGAGCTTGTGAGCAAAATTTTTGGTAGCGTTAACAACGCTAACGTTGCCCTCACTCAAACCAAGTCACTTTTGCTCAATCAAATTCATTCCAAGTCCACTCTAACATCAAGCAAGCAAGCCACAATTGTCAACCAATCAAGGCCACAAGAATCATCTAGAATTAGCTCATTTTTATTTTATTGTAATTTGTTTTCAATTTCATTTGAATTTGTAATTTAGGCTAGCTTATAAATAGGCTTTAATTCATCATAGAGAGGGACTCTTGGCTGGAAACACATTTTGGAGTGGTCTTCGGACCCTCTCTCCACATTTCTCTTCTTTTTCACTTTCTTACTTTGTAAATATTTTAGTTATAAATTACTAACTCTTTCCATTGGGAAAGAGAGCTCTATTGCAATTCAAATAGGTTGATTTATTTTCATTCTTCATCTTCAATTATTCTTTTATTGTTGCTTTAGAGAGAGTCTTTGTGCTTCATAAATCCAATTACTATCGAGAGAGAAATTGGATCTACTTGAATTTCATGATGAACTTGAGAAAGGAGTCATGAAATTTAGTTTGAGACTTTTCTCTCCTAATCCTCTTGATCAATACATTCTTAGTTGGTATGTGATATGTAACCTCTTTGAATTAAGGTCTTGAGGGTTGTGTGGCCTTCACTGATCCACCCGACATCTTGAAGAGGTCAGATTCGACATGAGCTGGCAGATGACGCTTATTCAAATAAGTAACTGCCTGCTTAAATCTCTCACCCACTTCTGGAAGAGATATCTGAACAACCCTAAGATAAAGGGACGGTTATCCACTATCAAAAGTGGAACTACTTCAACGCTGGTTATTGGTTCATCACCTATAAATACATTAACACACTCAGGTAAAACTAAGTTTCAATATACTCAAACCTATTTAATCCCTTGCTAACTTAGGCATCGGAGTGTCTTTGCAGATACTATCTGTTCCGAGGGTTACCTGAAACTGTAGGTCGATCTCGGACGAGATCTTCTGTGTTGGTCGGAGCCGACGTGTCTGGCAGGTGTACGGCGGTCGGAACTGATGTGTCAGATTTGTTGGACTTGGTGGTGGTGCTGATCCTGTGTCCCCGGAGGGTGGGGGGTACTTGCAAGGGACTCCGATGCTTAAGTTAGCAAGGGTATTAAGCAGGTATTGAGTAGAATCAGAGTATGAGTTATACCTGGGTGCTCCAGTGTATTTATAATGGTGAGATGTGGCCTCCTATGGATAAGATAAGTTAGTTATCTTATCTTTATCTTTATCTTATCTTTAAGTGAGGTCATCTTATCTTCAAGGGAACCGCCTTTATCTTTCTGGCTTTGGCTGCCTTTAGATTGGGCTGTGTTCCTTCGTTTTGGGCCTGCTTTGGGCTCCTTTGACGATTTGGCCGAACTCTTTGAGAAGAGGTCGGATAGTCTGACCTGAAGAGGTCGGTCGGCTTGTCGCTAAACATCCTGGGTCGGACAGCTTGACCCAGGGTATGAACACTATCCCTCTCCCCCGGCCATTCTTTCACATACACAACTCGGACGACAGTTTCCAAACATAAAGCAAGTGGGAGATCACTTTCCTATAACGTTTGGGCCTCTCATTTAAACCCAACCATCCAGTTCTAGGTAAGCTCC
>NC_029777.3:99430189-99430830 GCF_000817695.3 Arachis duranensis | reverse complement strand
TTAATATTATATATATTAATAACTAATTTTAATGATTGAATTTAGCGTACACTTAATAACAATCATTTACGAACTCTACTATTCGCATGATAGAGATTTTAAAGATTTTAGTCAACTCTCCAAAACATTATAAATCTTATAATTTTAAGTTCCTCCAAAGTATAGGGCTTTTATTAGTTTTTAATTTGATTAACATCTTTATTTTAGTAATTCTTGTAATAATATTACAATATGTAATAATTTCAACAAATTATTTTGATAAATAATTAAATAGTAACGTAATCTAAAAGCTTCTCAATCTTAGCTGCTTCTCTTTATTTACAGTATTCTTAAAATATGTCTGTAAGACATATATTACTGTTAGTAAGACCCTAAATGAATAGTAAATAGTTTAATTACGTGTTGGATAGAGGATTAAAGAAAAAAAAAAAAAACTCACATGGAAGAAATTCGTGAATTCCCGATAGTGATGCATTTTTGTTGATGTGATAGCGTATTAAGCTACTAATTACTTGAGATTAAGAGTGTTTGACTAAAGTGAAAGAAACACATATAATGGCGTTGGTGTGAAGCTACGTGGCCAGATATTATTATTTGTTCAAACTTGTACGCTTTGTGTCAGAATTTTCAAAATGTTAGGT
>NC_029777.3:99419856-99430146 GCF_000817695.3 Arachis duranensis | reverse complement strand
TCAGGTGCGATTTTCCGTTTGGATTATTTGCCGAAGATACTAAAATCTGGCGCTACATGAGGAATTGAGGATCTAATACCATGGAGTAACTGCATACTTTGTCTTAATGATTAATTATTTTATAGTTGTCTAATAATTCCAGATTTTTTTGGGTGCACTGAATGTTGGTATATTAATACGAGAAGATGACAAAATTTTATATTTGTGTAGTGGTTTCAAAGCACGATTAGATCGTTTTTTTAGAGAGATATTTGTCCCTACACTTAGTTGATATAGGGTTGATAACAATACTCTTCTAAAATACAATGAAACCTAAGAATTTCTTAATTAGCAATAGTAAGAAATTCTCAACTCTCTTGAATAAAGAAAATTTTTAAATAGTTAATTAAAATATACACTTAGTACTTTACATTCTGAAATAGTGGACAAGAACTTATTTATACATATTACACGTAGCAATTATGATTAGTTACGTATACAAATGGTTGTCTTTTCTATTGTCAATAGATACAATATTTTGAACCTACACAATTCTTAAAGAGTTGTGTCCTTCTAACCAATAGACACAATATTTTAAATATACACAATTCTTAAAAGGTTGTGTCTCTTCAACTAAATAGTACTAAACGGTTAGTGACCGTTTATTAATATTAATAATAATATTAACAATAATATCAATAATATTAATAATATTAATTAATCAAATTTGTAAATATTTTTCACTGAACAACCATCAAAATAACCATTATATTATGCATACATTAAAATTAATTATTAATATAAAATATATAATAAAATTTAAATATATATTAAAAATAAATTAAACTACATATTACAATAGTGGTGATACATAAAGATAAGAACAAATATCAAACAAGACAAGCATGGAATCAAATGACCCGAACAACAATATTTGGTGGACATATTGGTGTCAAGAATGAACTTTAAGAATATGATATAATGTATTACTTACTCATTATTAAAGTGATACATCCAGGTGGTTGGGTTATGTACATTAAATGGTTATTGTGGAGTAGATATCTTAATCATAGTTATCAGAACTGGATTGGATCGGTCAGTTCGACTGAAAAACCAATAAACTGGTAGCTTGGCTGGTTTAGTTAGTGAATTAAACTGAACATGCAATTGAATCGGTCAATAGTGGTTAAATCTATTGAAAATCGACCGGTTCGAGTTTCAGACCGTATCAAACCTGCGCAGATCTACGATACACATACGCGCTATTGAACCACAGTAAGAACTCCCTTCCACATCAATTTCCAAAAACGCAGCCCCTTGCCGCTATGCCATCAAGCATCTTCATAATTCTTATGACAAAAATTAAATATATAATAATCATAAATGAATTTTTATTTTTTTTATCCTTTTAAACATGAATTGACATGGATACCAAACAAATAACAATAGCTAATATACAAACATATTGATATATTGATATTGATTGTGTTATATTTTGTTTTCTCTCGTTCATTTAAATTGAGAAAATATTTTATACTAGTGACTAATTTATTAACTATTTTTGCACCATAAATATTATCTAAAAATTGATATTTGATTAATGATTAATATATTTTTTGAAAACATCTCATTTAAATTTTTTTATTTTTATTTTTATAATTTTATATTTTTATTTAATTATTATGACACGGGTCAACTGGATAAATCAGTAACTCACTGGTTGAACCAGTGACCTAATGACCCAGTCATATGACCGAGTCAATTATCGGTTCGGTTCTGATAACTATGATCTTAATAGTAAAATGGTGATTTATTACGTGATAGCATTGAGATAATTTGCAATAGGAGAATGTATACTTGTGGTAGATTATTTTAAAAATCATCGAGAACGTTCTCTCTAAAATGCTGAAGGAGAGCAATTAATTTCTGTATGATGTCTTGTTTAAATTTCTCCGCTTGGGTTGAGTGTGTAACAACCAATAAAAAAAATTAAATAACGTATGTATTTATATATAAGGTGATTTCTTTCAAACCCATGCTAATTTTGTGGGTAAATTACCCTTGCATATGTGTCATCATCTGAGCCATTGATCAAAAAAATTTTCAACCTTTCATTAATGCATTCATTGGTTATAGCAAAAGCCTTTAATGAACATATACCATAACAAATACTACATTAATTATTGTATACATATACTGTATAGTGTATTAGGGAACATTTGCAATTATAATTTGTAATCTCTAACTTGTTTTTCATTTTAAAAAATACCCTCCATCTCTTCCTGAAATTCAACATGCATGTCTCAGAACTTGGAAAACGCATAGAACCCACTACCCATGGTTTTTTCTCCTTCGTTCTATACCCACTACCCAACCCTGAAAGTTGTTATCCTAGAACCCACTACCCAACCCCGTTTGATTTTTTCACCTTCGTTCTATACCCAGCGTCCATTTAGTAAGAATGATCTCGTTCGAGTAACAGGTTTCGGAACTGGTGCTCTGGTTCCGTCGGATTGGGGTCGACGTCAACTGAGGAGAGGGCGAACGCTAAACTGATGTGGTTCCGGTAGAGAAATTTGTAACTGAACTTCTGCTTGATCCGAAACTGTGGCTGCTTGAAGCTGGTTTACCAACATTCATTTTTCGGCTGGCTTCGAATTAGGTGAGTCCGATTCGGCAAGGTCACCTCCCTCCGAGAGTGCATTTTTTATCCGTTCAAGCTCAAACTTTGGTTGTCATCAAGGTATGTTCGATTAAATTTTTTTGTTAATCCAGATTAGTTTAATTTGGATGATAGTCTATGCCTTTTAAACTGTTCACTGTTTAGGGTGTTGGGTTGCTATTCTGGAATTTGAAAATTAAGTAACATTATCCAGTTCTATGCTGTGGCTAGGTTTGGGGAATTGAAATTAAAACCTTATACTAGGGTCGAAAACAATTGGGTTAGTTTAATTGGTTTTGGTTCATTTAATTTTACATGAAACTTAGTTTAGCTTTCCGTAATTGCTGCTGTTGGATCTGTTTATTGACATTTTTGGGTAAAATTATGGTAGGGTTAAATTATGTCCATAAACGAGGATGATGTGAAGAATGATTCTGATAATGATTTGGGTAATGATTTCTATTATCAACCGAATGCAGAAGATGATGCTGAAGACGACGATGTGGATTCGCTGGATTCTACTAGCAAGAGTGAAGAAGTCTGTGGTGTAAAAAGAATAGCAGATTTAATGGTGGAGGATATTTAGAACCTGGAGTTTAGGACAGAGGATGAGGCTTGCCAATTTATAACGCTTATTCTTGTTGGCATGGATTTGTAATGAGGAAAGACGACGTGGTTAGGGATAATCAAGGTAGAATCATTAGCAGGCAACTTGTTTGCAACAAAGAGGGGTGGAGGAATATGAGGTATCTTGATCTAGATGATAGATCAAGGGAGGCAAGGTCACTAACGCGAACCAAGTGTCCAGCTCGGTTTAGGATAAAGCTTGACTATGGCTGCGGTATATGGAAGGTATCATGTTTTGTGGAATCTCACAACCACGATCTGACACCACTCCAATTTGCGCATCTGGTTCCGGCCAATTGTCGTCTCATTGTCACTGATAAAGTCCAAGTGAAAAATCTTCATAATTTTGGTGTCAAGACCTGCCATATTATGGGGTATATTGCGTTCCAGAAGGGTGGATATCGTCATGCTGGCTTCACACGCAAAGATTTGTACAACCACATTGATCGTTATCGTCAGTCGAAAGTTAAAAACGGGGATGTCAATGCGGCAATAAACTATTTGATTGGCAAGTCAAACAACGATCCGCTGTTCTTTGGAAAGTATACGTTCATAGTGACAAAAGGCTTGAGCATATTTTTTGGGCAGATGGGCAGTCAATTATCAACTATCACTGTTTTGGAGATATTGTTGCCTTTGATTTAACCTACAAGAAGAATAAATACAACAAGCCTTTGGTCATTTTCTCCGGATGCAATCATCACGGGCAGACTGTTATCTTCGGCTCCGGCCTACTATCCGACGAAACCACAGAGACGTATAAGTGGTTGTTGGAAACTTTTGTTGAAGCGATGGGTGGGAAAAGTCCTAAAGCTGTAATAACTGACGGAGACCTTGCCATGCAAGATGCAATCAAGAATGTTCTTCCTGATGCGACCCATCGGTTATGCGGATGGCATCTGCAAAGAAATGCATGTGAAAATATAAAGAATCCTAATTTCCTGCGCGATTTTAAGTGTCTTATATATGACAACACCGACCAGAGAGACTTTGATCGGAGATGGGCAGCCATTTTGGATAAGCACAACCTTGTTAGGAGTACCTGGATGGAAAAGACGTACGAAACTCGTGCGATGTGGTCCCATTGTTTCCTCCGGGATAAGTTTTTCGGTTACATAAGGACGACATCACAGTGCGAAGGTATAAATTCTCTCATCAGATTTTATGTTAATCGCAAGAACACCCACATTGACTTCATGCATAACCTGGATAGGGCCTTAAAAGAGTATAGAAACAACGAATTAATAGCTGACTTTAAGTCTCAGTTCTTAGAGCCAGTGATGATTACCTCGTTGGAGGTATATGAAAGATTTGCATCATGTTATTTCACGCGAAACATTTTCAAGGAAATTCGTAATGAGATTCAGAGGGCAGGGGCTTTGAATATCAAGGTACTAAGCACAACCTTGGACAAGGTCGAGTTCAGTGTGACTGCTCTTGGAGACCCGGCCAAAGATCGACGGGTGGAAGTCGATAGAGGTAAGAATCTGTTCTCGTGCTCGTGCAAGCTGTTTGAATCACGTGGTATTCCATGTAGTCATGTCTTCTGTGCCATGAAGTTCGAAAACATACTTGAGTTTCCAGATTCGTTGATCTAAAAAAGGTGGACAAAGAATGCAAAGAATGAATTTATTAGCACAGAAATGCCTGTGAATGATGACATCGAAAGGGTCTTAAAGTTTCGAGTTGGTGCATTGGCATCGAATTGCAACAAGCTGTGTGATATTGCTTGTAAGGATCTTGCAGACTTTGATGAAGTCCAGTCTGAACTTGTCAATTTAGTTACCGCCTGCAGTCACGCAAACAAGGCAAGTCAACTCCTAATGTTAACGTGGAAGGCATCAATGATCCCTTTGTTGTCAAAAGCAAAGGAGCCCCTTCCAAGAGGTCTTCTTGGAGGAAGAAGAGAGCATGCTCTAATTGCCACAAGTACGGTCATTACTACAAGTGCTGTCCAGATATGATGTAGCATAGTGTGGAAGGTAACCCTCACGATCGATCAGACGACAATGCATCAGCCAAGGACTCAGGTTTTAGTCCAGAAAGGTTTGCTAATTCTTCGAGGTCGATCTTAGTTAAGTCCAAACACCACTCAGGACCTAAGACCAAGGTATGATTTGTTTATTCTAACTAGGCTCCTGCTGTGAAAATCTTTTTCGGTGTGTATCCCTTTAAAAACCATTAAACTATGTGAATGTTCCTCTATTTGCACAGCCTTTTAAAAAGGGTAGAACAAGGAAGTTTATGGCGACGGGTATGAGGAACCGGAAGGGTAAAGATAACACTTTTGATGAGGTAATTTTTTTTTAATCTAAACATCTAATTTCTATGTCATGAACTAGGTAAATTAATGAAGATCTCGTTCTTCTTGTTTAAAAAAATTATAAAACAGCGGAGCCTCCATGAAAGCAGTGAATCCATTGACGTCGCGTCCATGAATGGTTTTTTCAATAAAAATCTCTACTTGTTAACACAGGTGTGATGCGTAAAACTCCTCTTAACCACTTTGTGATGAATGACCATTATAGTTTTATGCATGATTATGGTTTTTGATTGGAGATTATGATGTCATAATACGGTAAATGAGTCACAGCAGGACAAGAGACATTCATTCACAAACTATGAATGCGTCAATGATGTCATTGATGAGAAATGTGACACACCACATGTGCATATCGATGTCCGAGATCCGTTACCATCATCATTGCCTTGTGGCAAAAAACAAGGATCGTACATGGTATTTTTCGTGTCGATGCATAGGACACTTTGACCTTTTGAAGGAATTAGTCTTCTGAATTTAGTGCAATGCTAATATAATTGGTTCTAAAAGCATGATCTATCCTGATTTACTGACCGCAATGTATTTGTCATTGCTTGGTATTGAGGAGTTTTGATTTGTAGTTATTTACGTTAACTGTGAATATGTCCATTAGGATGATAATTATGTTCAATAATATGTATGTGATTTGCTTACATTGCTGTATTCTCGTTGCAGTTAATTGTGGTTGACTTTTGGGTAAGGAGTTGCTATCATTGTGATTATGCAATTCAGTTGATCAATTAGAGTTGTGTAAATTGATTTTTTTTCCTACTTAGTCCATTATGATGACAATCATGTTCAATAATATGCATGTGTTTTGCTTACATTGCTGTATTTTAGTTGTAGTTAATTGTGGTTGCATTTGGGGTAAGGACTTCCTACCATTGTGGTTATGCAATACAGTTGATAAATTAGAGCTGTGTTAATGGATTTTTTCCCTTCTTAGTGCATTTGATTTACCAACCAAATTATTAGATTGAATGGCTTGTAGTCTCCAAGGTTGAATTGTTCATCGATGGTTGTAAATCTCTTTTGTTACTTTGAGGTTGTGAATCTATTTTGTTATTATGGATTTCCTATATTCATTGGAAATTTTTTTAAGGGGAAATGGCACCCTGTGTATGAAAGCAGTTTCAAATATATATGTGTCATGAATCTACTATATATGAAGTAGAAAATCGTAAACACAAACACATTTATATTCGTGCATATCATAGTTTCGATTATTAGGAACAATAACATTTTGAAGTTGTTAGTCTTACATATTGACAGAATTTAACATTAGGAACAATAAATATTTGAAACCATGCGGACATTTCCTTTAAGTTGAACAATAGCGAATCTTTCTATGTTATCAGCTATTTGACTACAGCATGACTTTGATAGGCAGGGTTTTGCTTCCTGGGATTTCTGCCTGAATATTTTTAAAATGTTTTCATCTGGCATCCGTAACATTGTAGACTATTATGACCTGATATTAAAAATTAATTAACAATGACTGTAAGAAAAGTATATGTGAAGACAGTTCAAGAAAGCAAAGACTGCAACATTATAATTACTTGATTCATGCAGCCATTTGAACATGCAACTCAACCATGTAGTCAACCAAAACCGTCAGTCGCCTCTTGCAAAAAAAAATTAAAGATGTGATCAATTTTTCTAACGCATAGGAATCTCATTAAGCAGTTATAGAAGCATCCGATATAGTGCATTTACAAGGACAGTACAACAACAACCTAGTGTTTAAATTTATATTAAGCATATGAAGGTCATTAAGGAATTATAGAAGCAACATATATAGTTAATTCACGGGGACACTACAACAACAAGCTTGTGTTATTAATTATTTCGGGTCGGTTTTGCCTAATTCATTCTTTCTTATTGTATTGTCTTAAACAGAAACTGTGAAGGTCTACGAAAACCGATGGGCTTGGAAGTTCCAACGGGGATGGAATGAATGTAAAATATAGCAAGAAAGAAGATGATAGTGTGTGGTTGAATGCACTCTGAAACGGACTTGTTGAGTTATTCGAATAAAAGCATGTGTAATTCGTGATTCTTGAATACAAAGGAGAATCTAGATTTAAGTTCGTGGTGATCTGTTTAAGTACCTTGGAGATAGAATACTCAAGTTTGAGAAGTTTCCATAATGTTCACCCCGTATGAATCGGAAAATTATTTCCCACATGGTCATGATCGTCACCATGGAAATTGGTCAAACTCGAATATTCAATCTCCAATTCACTCGAACACCTTACTAAGATCCTAAACATAGATTCTCCTTCATATCCAACAACCACGAATTACCCAAGCTTTAATTCCAATAACTAAACAACTCTGGACCAGTATTCACACAACCAAATACTACCATCTCCCTCATTCCCCATGTTACGTTTATCCCATAGAAGACGATTGAAAATTCATTTGTCTAACAATTTTTTTATCCAACAAGTATTCATCCGGCTCCTCCTCATGAATGTAGTTGAGAATGTGTTAGAATAATTACTAGTAACACATTCTGTGTTAATTAATATTAAGCTACTAGCAGTATAACAAAATCAGTTTCTATTTTTTAATTTGTAACAAAGATCATGGACAACCGTTAACTCCGATATCGTTGGAACTACCAACCGAAAATAAAATAAAAGGAAAATGGAGCATGAAAGAAGATATCAGTGTTTGGCTGAATGAAGGTTGGCACAGAATTGATGAGTTGCTAAGACTAAAGCATGAATATTTTATGGTTTCTAAGCGTAGCAGTTAATCCAAATTCAAATTCATAGTGATTCGTTCGAGTAAATGGTTTCGTGCCTCTGGTTTATGGTTTGGCGATTTCCGGTTCAATACGTACGGTTCAATGTGTACGGTTTAGTGACTAGGTCTTAGAGTGAATAGTTTCGTGCCTATGGTTTATGGTTTGGCAGTTTTCGGTTCAATATGTAAGATTTAGGGTTCACAGTTTGGTCGCTAGGTCTTATAGTGAATGGTTTTGTGCGTATGGTTTATGGTTTGGCAGTTTTCGGTTCAATGCGTATGGTTCAATGTGCACGGTTTAGTGACAAGGTCTTAGAGTGAATGGTTTTGTGCCTATGGTTTATGGTTTGGCAGTTTCTGGTTCAATGTGTACGGTTTAGGGTTCACGGTTTGGTCGCTAGGTCTTATAGTGAATGGTTTTGTGTGTATGGTTTATGGTTTGACGGTTTTCGGTTCAATACGTATGGTTTAATGTGTACGGTTTAATGACTAGGTCTTAGAGTGAATGGTTTCGTGCCTATGGTTTATGGTTTGGTGGTTTTCCGTTCAATGTGTATGGTTTAGGGTTAACGATTTGGTCGCTATGTCTTAGAGTGAATGGTTTCGTTTGAATGGTTTATGGTTTGGCGGTTTTCGGTTCAATGCATCCGGTTCAATGTGTATGGTTTAGTGACTAGGTTTTAGAGTGAATGATTTCGTGCCTATGGTTTACGGTTTGGCGGTTTCCAGTTCAATGTGTACGGTTTAGGGTTAACGGTTTGGTCATTAGGTCTTATAGTGAATGGTATCGTGTGTATGGTTTATGGTTTGGCAGTTTTCGGTTTAATACGTACGGTTCAATATGTACGGTTTAGTGACAAGGACTTAGAGTGAATGGTTTCGTGCCTATGGTTTATGGTTTCGCGGTTTCCAATTCAATGTGTACGGTTTAGGGTTCATGGTTTGGTCGCTAGGTCTTATAGTGAATGGTTTTGTGCGTATGATTTATGGTTTGGCGGTTTCCGGTTCAATACGTACGGTTCAATGTGTACGGTTTAGTGACTAGGTCTTAGAGTGAATGGTTTTGTGCCTATGGTTTATGGTTTGGCGGTTTTTGGTTTAATGTGTACGGTTTAGGGTTCACGGTTTGGTCGCTAGGTCTTATAGTGAATGATTTTGTGCGTATGGTTTATGGTTTGACGGTTTCCAGTTCAATACGTACGCTTCAATGTGTACGGTTTAGTGACTAGGTCTTAGAGTGAATGGTTTCGTGCCTATGGTTTATGGTTTGGCAATTTTTGGTTCAATGTGTACGATTTATGCTTCACGGTTTGGTCGCTAGGTCTTATAGTGAATGGTTTCGTGCCTATGGTTTATGGTTTGGCGGTTTCTGGTTCAATGCGTACAGTTCAATGTGTACGGTTTAGTGACTAGGTCTTAAAGTGAATGGTTTCGTGCCTATGGTTTATGGTTTGGCGTTTTCCGGTTCAATGTGTACAGTTTAGGGTTCACGGTTTGGTCGCTAGGTGGTGGACGAAATTGTGATAAAAGAGTTTCAGGCACTGTTAGAGAAGCTCACAACTCCGTTCAACTAACCAGCAAGTGTACTGGGTCGTCCAAGTAATAAACCTTACGTGAGTAAGGGTCGATCCCACAGAGATTGTTGGTATGAAGCAAGCTATGGTCACCTTGTAAATCTCAGTTAGGCAGATTAAATTGATTTATGGTTTCGAAAATAGAAATAAGAAAATAAATAATAAAAGGGATAGAATACTTATGCAGATTCATTGGTGGGAATTTCAGATAAGCGAATGGAGATACTGTATGGCTCAAGGACGCCTGCTTTCCCACTTCTTCAACTCAATCCTTCTTACTCCTTTCCATGGCAAGCTGTGTATAGGGGTTCACCATCAGCGGTGGCTACTTTCAATCCTCTCGGGAAAATGATCCTATGCGGCTGTCACTCGCA